>NW_018393543.1:181340-184492 GCF_900095145.1 Mus pahari | reverse complement strand
ACCAGTCAGAATGGCTAAGATTAAAACCTCAGGTGACAGCAGATGCTGGTGTGGACGTAGAGAAAGAATAACACTTCTCCATTGCTGATGGGATTGTAAGCTGGTACAACCACTCTGGAAATCAGTTTGGTGGTTCAGTTTGGAAAATTGGACATAGTACTACAGGAAGATCCAGCAATACCACTCCTGGGCATATACCCAGAAGATGTTCCAACTTGTAATAAGGAAACATCCTCCACTATATTCATAGCAGCCATGTTTATAATAGCCAGAAGCTAAAAAGAACCCAGATGACCCTCAACAGAGGAATGTATACAGAAAATGTGGTACATTTACACAATGGAGTACTACTCAGCAATTAAAAACAATGAATTCATGAAATTCTTAGGCATATGGATACATCTGGAGGATGTCATCTTGAGTGAGGTAACCCAGTCACAAAGGAACACACATAATATGCACTCACTGATAAGTGAATACTAGCGCAGAAGTTTAGAATACCCAAGATACAATATCCAAAACTCATAAAACTCAAGAATAAGGAAGACCAAAGTGTGGATACTTCGTTCCTTCTTAAAAGGGGGAACAAAATACCCATGGAAGGAGTTACAGAGACAAATTTCATAGCTGAGACTGAAGGAAGGACCATCCAGAGACTGCCCTACCCAGGGATCCATCCCATAAACAACCATCAAACCAGACACTATTTCATATACCTACAAGATTTTTCTGACAGGACCCTGATATAGCTGTCTCCTGTGAGGCTATGCCAGTGCCTGGCAAATACAGAAGTGAATGCTCATAGTCATCTATTGGATGGAACACAGGGTCCACAATGAAGAAGGTAGAGAAAGTACCCATGGAGCTGAAGGGGTCTGCAGCCCTATAGGAGAAGCAACAATATGAACTAACCAGTACCCCCATAGCTTGTGCCTCTAGTTGTATATGTAGCAGAGGATGGCCTATTTGGCCATCAGTGTGAGGAAAGGCCCTTGGTCTTGCAAAGATTCTAGGCCCCAGTATAGGGGAATGCCAGGGGCAGTAAGTGGAAGTGGGTGGGTTGGGAGCAGGGAGAGTTGATAGGGTATAGAAGATATTCAGACAGGAAACTAGAAAAGGGGGTAGCATTTAGAATGTAAATGAAGAAAATATCTAATAAAAAATAAATCTAAAAAAAAAGAAAATTGTCAAATTGAAGACAGATATGTAGCAAGACTCTCAATGTTTTTCATCATGAATATATCACGTGATACAGTGAAGACTGGAACTTATGCACTCAAAGATTTATTGGTTAAAAAAAAAGTCTTGAATGGCTATCTTTTTCTTGATCAAATGGCATGAATTACCTTTACAAAGATTTGTAACACATTAAAAAAAAGAAAAATGAAAAAAATAAGAAACTCACCTTACAATAGAGAGGCCCTAATGGCAGAAGGATCCCCTATGTAGCTTGTTATGGGGACACTGAGTCCCAGCAAGGACCCAGGTCCTCTGGCTCCCAGTTTCTGCCCTTCCATCACCACCTTCCACCTCAGGAGGGGACAGTGTGGACCTTACAGCTTCTGTTCTCTTCCCTCCCCCTTCTCCACATCTTCTAAGAACCCTGTGTGGAGTGGATCACCCAGCAGGCCTGGCCTCTGGGCATGGAGAGTCAGTTGGAAACCATGATTGTGGAAGCCAGGGTGACTGAAGACAGTTCTTGCTATGGCGGGAACCATGTCCTTGCACAGAAAACCTGCTAGGCACTTATGGGTTGGTGTGAGAGGGAACATAGTAGGTGCTCAGGTTGTGGCACCATTTGCCCTCCCTGGTGCTGCCCACCCTGCTTGGTATTGCAGAACCGAGCTTGATGCCAGGAAGACTTTCCTACCCTGGAGCTTCCAGAAAAATTGAAAGTCTGGCCAGGGCTGGAGAGATGACTCAGCTGTTAAGAGCACTGACTGTAGACCAGGCTGGCCTCAAACTCAGAGATGCACCTGCCTCTGCCTCCGGAGTGCTGAAATTTAATGGTTTGTGCCCAGCTCCCTGCCTAGTTTTGACTACATAAACACTTAGGTTTAATGAAATCACGCTACTATTTCCATTTGCCTTATGTCATGACCCAGAGTGGGCTGGGCCTCCTACATCAATCACTACTTAAGGAAGCACCTTACAACCTGATCACTTGGAGACATTTTCTCCATCCAGATTCCCTTCTCTCAGATGACTCTAGCTGTGTCAAGTTGACATACAACAAAGCAGGACAGGGTCTAATGTGGTTGCAGTCAGATGGTGTTCCTGGCCACAGTCATCCTCAGAGACTTCACTATTCTGTCCACTGCCTGGGCTGCAAGATCTGAACTTCTTCATCATTCTTCCTCCATCTCTGTAAGGGTGACTTGAGTCTTTGCTGTCTCTTTATGGAACCTCACAGTAGCCAAATGTCTTATTGGAAGTAGAAGATTGTGATGGGATTGTGGTTGCAAGTTTCTCAAACCAACTTGGTATTTCACTGAAGACTGTTATTAAGAGCTACAGACATCTTGCCATACCCAGCAAGGTCTCCAGTGTTTGCAGTAGACACTGGTTAAGAACCTGGGTGTACTATTGCTCTGTCCTTCATTAATGTTGTCAAGATGGTATTATAGGATTTCCAACCACTGTGAACATGCAAATCTGTCTTTATTCAATAACTGCAGTGGCCAGTCATAGGGTCTGAAGGCAGAAGTGAGCACATCTCTGAGTTCAAGGTCAGTCTGGTCTATAGAGTGAGTTCCAGGACAGCCAGGACTACACAGAGAAACCATGTCTCAAAACAAAACAAAACAAAACAAAATGAAAATAATTTCTGCATGATGGTACACACCTTATTCCCAGCACTCAAAAGCAGGCAGAGGCAGGGGAATCCCTGGGAGTTCATGTCCAGTCTTGTCTACATAGTGACCCTAGGTCACCAGAGCTACATAGTGAGATACAACGAAGCAGAGAAGGATGTACACCGGGATGAGAACATGACTGGTGGCAGGGACAGAGAATGGAGTGATGCTTCTCAAGTCCAGGGATGCCAGGGCAGCTGCTGGGAACTGGCAGAGACAGGGGTGGGTTGTCTTCTAGTGCCTCTGCAGAGAACAGGGCCCTGACAATGTTAGATAAGCAATGTCTAAACCTGGGAC
>NW_018393543.1:177893-181050 GCF_900095145.1 Mus pahari | reverse complement strand
ACACACACACACACACACACACACACACACACACACACACATCTTAAACAAGTACACATTGTATACATAATCAGGTCTTCCCCCATGAATTGAAAATACCCATTGTTTAGGTGTCTGGGGTAGCAAAGCCTCGTGCCTGTTTTAAGGAGTTACAACAGCTCTGCATTTGAACATCTAAATCAGTCACTCAGAGAAAGAAGCCAGGGCCATCCTCTGGCTCAGCAAACAAGCAAACAGAAAGGTCAAAGCCAGGCATTGTGGCACACATCTTTCATCCCAGCACTTGGGAGGCAGAGGCAGAGGCAGACAGATCTCTAAGTTTGAGACCTAGATTATGTATGACGATTCAGGCTAATCAGGCAGGGGTAGAGAGTGAGCCCCTGTCTCAAAACTAAGTAAAGAAGAGAACATAAAAAGAGGGAAAGAAGAAAACGGAGAAAGTGAAGCACAAAGAGGACTCTGGCTCCTTTCAGGGCTCAGACTTTGGCCTGTAGTCCCCTCTGCGGGCTGCTTTGGTTTCACTAGTGCTTCACAATCTAACCTGCAACTCTGTGGCAGAAAAGCCCGGGTGGGATCTGCAGTCATCCAAACTATTTTCAATTGTAATCAGAAGAGACATGAGTTGAAAAACTGTGGCTGTGTGTATTTATACATCTATCCATTTTATAAGTGTGTATGTGTAAGTATGCATGCATGCATATGTCCATGGTGTGTGTCTGTGTGCACTCTATTGTAGTGCTGGGTTCCTTGAGTTATTGTCTTAAAGGACAAAGGAGCACAGTTACCAAGGGTCCAGGACTTAAGCTCTACCTGTGGATGCGCAGGAGAAGGTTATTTTAGAATGAAAATCCATTCTGATTTCTGGTTGTTAATATAATCAGCATGAATAA
Source organism: Mus pahari (assembly GCF_900095145.1). Classification (NCBI taxonomy): domain Eukaryota; kingdom Metazoa; phylum Chordata; class Mammalia; order Rodentia; family Muridae; genus Mus; species Mus pahari. The sequence continues at coordinate 180,160 of NW_018393543.1, read as the reverse complement.
AAGCAGCATGATGCTTTTACTCCTTTTTGAAACAAAGTCTCATTCTTTACGCTAGACTGGCCTGGAAATCATGTGCAGTACATGTAAAATTATATGCATGAGTGCACATGCCTGTGTATGCACAGAGACCAGCAGTAAACATCAGGTCTCTTTTCTGACTGCCCTTTTCTACTGCACATGACCTGAGAGGCTGTGCAGGCACAGAGAGGTGGGCCCTGCTGAGCTAACTCAGTTCTCAGGGTAGACATGCACATGGAAACCAGATTCCCTACACCAGTAATTTGGAGAAACCTAATGGACTTCATATAAGCAACTGAACCTGTTGAAAATTAGTGTGTTACTCGGGATTTTCTAGAAAGTTCTGACAAGTACATCATCAATCGGGGCTGCCCCAGATCATGTGCTTTTGGTCTCCACAGTGCCAGGAAGGGGTTCTTGAGCTCATCTACTCCATGAAAATCACTGTGGAGTGAGTTAAGGTGTGAGCACTCTCAGCTGAGTGCTTCTGGCTCCAGTGAGTGGGGTGGGGAGTCAGGCTGAGAGTCTACACAGCTGCACCTTGCTCTAATCAAAGCCTGATGACCTGTGGTTGGCAATCCTGTGAACTCTTTGGCCAAGTCTTTAAAATCAGAGCAAGCTGGGGAGGAGAAAGAAGAGTCAGTGTGGACTAAGGCTACATAAGATGGAGATCCATTTGCCTAGTTTACCATTGATGAAAATCTTCTCCTATCTGGATGCCTACAGTTTGCTACAGGTTGCCCAAGTGAACAAGGTAAAAGTTCATCGGCTGAACTCTTCCATTCGATGAACCCTGGATAATGCCCCTTTGCCTTTTTCCACTCAGTCTTGGATGTCAGCTACCCGAGCAACAGCCTGGGTTCTCCCTTCCTTCCTTCCTTCCTTCCTTCCTTCCTTCCTTCCTTCCTTCCTTCCTTCCTTCCTTCCTTCCTTCCTTCCTTCCTTCCTTCCTTCCTTCCTTCCTTCCTTCCTTCCTTCCTTCCTTCTTTCCCTCCTTAAACTTACCTTATTCAGACCTGTCTACTCAGCTCTGACACATTAGTGTCTCAGGGACCCCACTGCTTCTCTTGACCTACAGAAGTGCCAACCTATAGAATAGCAAGCAGATACATCTAAGGGGCATGGGTTAGCATTATCCACTGGGAAGACCTCAAGTCCGGGAAAATGAGGCAGGAGTGGCGTTGCAAGCCTATAATTGAAGCATTTGTGAGGTGGAAGCAAGATGAGCAGGAGTTAGGTTCAGACTCAATCACAAGAATTTAAAACCAGCCCAGGCTACTAGACACCCTATCTCAGAACAGTAACAGTGATACCAAAATTATGCTAAATGAAAAGATCAAGTTGCCATGCAAAGACGTGCTGCTGATAGGAAGCATCCTTGAGACTCCATGTCAGACCTTTGAGACTGGCCCTCGTTCCTCTGGGCCCTCACAAGGTGACTTGTGTTTGCTGGGGTAGGTCTCTCCAGGCTGGCAGGGCCTGGAGAGCTAGGACTGTTTGATTAACCTGTGTAGGCCCAACAGAGAACAAATTGAGAGCAGGAGAGGGAGGCAGTTGTTGGATTAAGGATTCTTTTCTCTCCCATAGAACTGGAATGAACTTGCAAGCAGTGATGTCCTGTGGAGGTAAGAAGAGGGGCAGGGTGAGATGGGAAGAGGGGACCAGATGGGGCAGGAAGGAAAGAAGAGGCCTTCTGATTCTGGACCTGGACCTGTGCTGCATAAGGATGGTTAATGAATAAAAGTTTACACACTGTAACTGTGGCTCTACGGCAAGGTGACTGGGGTCATCCTGATGGGATTGCAACTGTGAATTGCAGGAAGTTGTGTCAGAAGAGATGGCTCCTCTGTGACATGGATACCCTACAGCTCCTGTGCACATGGAAGCAGTTCTTCGTTTATAGAACATGGCAAGAACATGCCAAGACCCGGGCCAAGCCAGAAGATTTCATGTACAAGGAAATTCCTGCGGAATATGGTATAGATTTGGGTACCCTAGAAGAGACTCCCACTTGGTTTTTCCCAGTCTGTGCAGTCCTACGTTCTCATTTAATAAGAGGAAGGGAACTGCAGTTTAACAGGGTGGGGCTGCTGTGCTAGCCTACCCATGGAACCAATCCGTGATCTGCTGAGTGGTTGGTCAACATCTTAAAACCATTCCTATCGTTCCCTTTCCCTGAAGGCTTTGTACCCTTCTCAGAGTATAGAGAGAGTTTACTGGGGAAATTACCAAATAGGCTTTAGTATTTA
>NW_018393543.1:146675-177353 GCF_900095145.1 Mus pahari | reverse complement strand
CTTCCTTCCTTCCTTCCTTCCTTCCTTCCTTCCTTCCTTCCTTCCTTCCTTAAGACAGGATCTCATGTACCACAGGCTGACCTCAAACCCTTCGTGTAAGACACACCAATGTCCTTGAACTTCAGACCCTTCTGCCCCCACATGGGGTTATGGTTTATAGGTCTCTAGGAACAGAATGGAGCACTTTTCCAAGGGAGACCCAGTCCCAGTAACCAGTTTGTATCTATAGAAACAGTTTAAAAAATAAATGTGTGTGAATCGAGCCCAGCCTGCAGTGTGCTTGGCTGCCTCCCTTCATCCTTTCCACAGCTGTTATCTAAGCCTTCTTCATGGCAGAGGGAAGGGAACCATACCTCCTTCGGTTAGAGTTGTCCCTCACCTCTCTTGTGTCCACATATTGTTGGGGTTTCCTTGCAGGAGTTCTGGCATATACACGTTATATCTCAGGGCGTGGCTTAACAAGAAATGGACAAGGCAGGTCGGTCGTCTGTATGTTGTCTTCTATGGCCAAGATTTCCACCTGGGATATTCATGAGGTGAGTCTGGCCGGTGAGTAACACAAGTTATTCTCCTATGAATTTTGATTTCATGTTTTTGTTGTTGTTGATCATGAGACAGGATCCCCCTGTACAGACCTGGCTGTCCTGGAAGTCCCCATATAGATCCACCTACCTTGGCTTCCCATATGCTTGGGTCAAAGGTTTGCACCACCACACCTGATTTTCCCTCTTCTTACTTTTTTTTTTTTTAATTTTTAGATTTAATTACTTTGTATGTATGAGTGCTTTCTGTGCATATGTATGTGTGGTCCCCATGTGTCTGCTGCCTGTGGAGGTCACAAGAGGGTGTCAGGTCCCTTAAAAACTGTAGTTGCAGATGACTGTAAGCTGTGGGCACTGGGCCTGTGGGCACTGAACTCAGGTCCTCTGCTAAGCCATCTGTGCAGGGCCTGTCAGTGTTTCAAAGTTTTCATCATAGAGATTGTTCTCATCCAAGGTCGGGTTTACTCCTAGGTATTCTTTTAAAAGATATATATATATATATATGTGTGTGTACATATATACATATATATGTGTGTGTGTATATATGTATGTATATGCATATATGTGTGTGTATATGTATGTGTGTGTATATATATATANATATATATATATATGTGTGTGTGTGTGTGTGTGTGTGTGTGTGTGTGTGTGTAAAATTTTATATATGTGTGTGCCTGTGGTAGTTTATGGTTGGTACAGGATAGTAGAGGCTAGAGGCTGTGAGATGTTGTGTAGTCTTTGGGAACCCAACAACTGTCCTCTACAAGAGCATTAATTGTTCTGAACTGGTGGGCCATCACTCCAGCCCCTTTCTCCAGGTTTTTTAAAAATGAGTTTGAAACAGGGTTTCACATGTAAGAGCCTTAAGCCTCAGAGGAAACTTGCTCTGTTGACCAGGCTGGCCGTGAATTCTGAGATCTGCTCACTTGTGCCTGTTGGGATCAGAAGAACATACCATGCCCACCAGGCCCCTTCGGGGTGGTGGTCCAGGCTACTGTGAGTCAGAAGGCTTCCCTCATACTTCTTCACTTTGGGTATTACTGTATAGGAAGAGTAGTGATTTTTCCCTGTTATCTTTGTAGCCTGGCAATTTGCTGGAAGTTTATCAGTTCCCAGACTTTTCCAGAGGAGTCTAAGGGTCTCTAAGTACAGGGTCACAGTGTCTGCAAATGAGGGAACTCTGGCTTCTCTTTCCTACTGGCATCTCTCTTGTTTGCTTCTCCTGTTTTATTGTTCTAGTAAAACAATACCATATGGATTGAGAGTAGAGAGTGTGGATATGCTTGTCTTGTTCCTGATTTTCCTGGAAATGCTTTTTTTTAAAAAAAAAAAATGGTATTTGAGGGGTTACAGTAAAGAAACTTCTAACATTACTACTCCATGATATGTTTAAGTTTTTTTTTTATTGTAGATATGAAAGAATGTCCAGAGGCATCTAGAAGAGTCCAGAGCAATCAGAAAGAAGTAGACTGTGTTGTGCTTTTAAAAAGACCAGGATATGTTTTGTAGAGCAAAGTATGGTGAGGTGGGAGGTGTGCCTCAGTGGGCAGGCCCAGGCTGGGGCATTCCTTCCCCTGAGGTAAGAGACATATGATGGGCTTAGTGCAGCGTAGAGTTTATTTAGGGAATGGGATGTAGAGATGAGAAGGGATTAGAGACAGAGAAAGATGGAGAGAAGGAGAGACAGAGGAGAGAAAAGGCCAGTCAGAAAATGTGGAGAGACTGGGAAGGGGGAAGAGGAAAATGGGAAAAAGAGGTTAGGAAGGGAAAAGAGCCAAACGGAAGGGGCAGAGAGAGCAAGGAGGGGCCAAACTGCCCCTTTTAACAAGCCAGGCCTACCTGGTTGTTGCCAGGTAACTGTTGGGTGGAGCCTAGAAGGAATGCTAATATCCTCCATTTTGTTTTAATTTAAAAAAGGAGAAACCTAAGAAAATGGAGATGGGGTGTTGGTCCAGTGTTAGGAGACTCCATTGTGTCCTTGCTGTCCAGGATCTGTGGGGCCATCTGTGGGTAGGAAGGAGCAGGTCCAGTAGAAGCATCCGTGTCTGTGTCTATAGGCAGTGACACATCTGTAGGACAGTTTAAAATATATATATATATATATATATATATATATATATATATATATATATCATAATGAGAAACATTTTAACTTTACATTTAAAAGACAAAGTAAATGAAACTTGAAAACTTGACCATGTGAATATGATAGTTGATTATATACCTTTAGTATGAGAAGCACCTGCTCTCAGTAGTTAAGAATGATGGAGAAAAATGTATGGAGAAAAATGTATGGAGTCATGGAACACCAGAGTCAGGGCAGCTGCTGAAAGGTGAAGGTGAATTAAGTTTATCTGACAGGGTCGGTAGAGAAGCTGTAAGTGGCAATTTGAGTTAATTCCAGGGGGTACACATAGCCAGAAATCTTTAAAGTGGCCAGGTTGTGTGACATTAAGGAGTTGGTAGGCCAAGGTCAGGGTCTGAAGCAGAAGACAAAAGAAATGGCAAGTTAGCATTATTTATGAGGGGTGATGTCAAGGATGTATTGACCTTGGAGGAGGGTAAGAATGTTCTCTGCAGGGTGAGACAACTCTGAGAGGCTTTTTCCTGTGGTGGAGGAGTGTGGGAGAAATGACTCACTTGTCTTAGGCAATATGAGACATTTAACTCCCTGGGTATCCTCTGTCCACAGTGTAGGCCAGGCCCTGGCATCAGGCATGGTAGTAGAGCAGTGATTCTCAGTTGTTGTCAGACCACAATCTAGGCAGTCTTGTCACTGTGCCCATATCATTCAGAGATCTTGGGCAATGTGGGGTTCACTGTCAGGATTTGGGGGTCTCTGTCTATTATAGTAAGCGAAAACATTTAACATTACCTTTAGCAGATTTCTGGCAAGATTGAAAGCCAGTATCTATTAAGTATATCGGAGTTAGACAATCTGTGTTTCTTTGCTCTAGGATGTATATAGTAAACAGAGTACATTGTAACATTATGACAGTAGCAAAAACAAGGATAAAGTTATAATGACTTTTCTCTAACTGTCAGAAATCCCATAATCCAGCTTGATCTCATTTCTGGACATTTGGAGAGTCTTGAGAACTAACAATTACCACATAATACAGGTTGCCTACAAGTTTGTGTGTTAGTGGGCTTTCTGTTGCTCTGTTAAAAGGCCATGGCCAAAAATGTAACTTGGAAGAAAGGACTCACAAGTTATAGTCCATCAGAGGAGGCTAAGGCAGAAACTGAAGCAGTGCGAAAGTCATATGCCTCAGTACAGGGGAATGCCAGGGCCAGGAAGCAGGAATGGGTGGTTTGGGGAACAGGGCAGGGGGAGGGTATAGGGGGCTTTGGAGATAGCATTTGAAATGTAAATGAAGAAAATATCTAAAAAAAAAAAAAAAAAAAGAATAGTTAATGTGGTAGGAATAGCTCACAACAAAATTTTAGTTAAAAGAATGTAGATTAAAACAACATATGCTGGGGAAAAAAAATAAAGAAAGAAACTGAAGCAGAGTCCATGGAGGGTTGGTCATTCTTTATGGCTCGTTCTCCATGGCTTCCTCAGTTAGCTTTCTCATATCACCCAGGAACACCAGCCTGGCAGTAGCACTGCCTACAATGGGCTGAGTTCTCCCACATTGATGATTGATTAGGGAAATGCTCTACAGATGTGCTTAGAGGCAATCTGCTGGCATGTATATGGGGTTGATGCCCTCCCTCAATTCACCACATGTGATAGTAGGGAGAGCTGGCCCTGACCTCATTGGCTGTGGCACTAGGAGTACGTGCCTCCACTCCTTGACTGGACAGCAAAGTGGAACTGTTTTCTCTTGGAGCGCAGATGGAGTAATTGACATAACTGTTTTCCATATGATTCTTTCTCGAATAATATCTACCAGTATTTGGGGTACCTCACCCCAGGAGCCAAACAGAACAGAGTGTGAGTTTGACTGAGCATAGTTCTCCTTGGCTTTCCTGGTCTGTGTGTCTTAGGGTAGGAAACATGGCTAGAGCTGTGGCAGTATGGCTTGACCTGGCTGCAGCACAGCTGGGCAGGTAGATAATCTCTGTTCTCTATGGTTTTGTGAGTGCTAGGGGCATATATGATGCCCTGGGAGAGGGATGGTGGGGACCTTAGTACCAGTAGGAAAGAACCCAAGACTGGCCATGCCTGTGGTTCTTGAGGATATTACTCCTGGCTTGTCTCAGTGTTATGAAACTAGATTCCCACTGTGCAGTCCCTGCTGGTTTGTGCAAGAGTTTTTTCTCTTGTGTCCTCTGACTGGTGAGATGGCCAGCTGCCGAGCCAGTGTAGGAGAGAACCGGGTGAATGCTGGAACCTCAAAGTGTTTTTCTGATTATCTTTTGTTCTCTCAACTATTTTTTATTTTAAAAGGCAATAGAACCTAATGGAGTGAACATTAATCCATTCTTGAGGTTGGTTGGTTCTGTGTGTCTAGGAGAAGGTCTTATCCTTTAGTTCTAGTTGGCCTGGTACTATGTAGACCAGGCTAGCCTCCACCTCAACAGATCTGCCTGCCTCTGCCTCCTAATTGCTGGGACTAAAGGGTTGGCCCAACACACCCAACAAGAAGGTTTTTATTTTGTTAGACAGGGTCTCAGTGTTTATGAACATAGTCTCCTACAGCAAACTGAAAATGTAACATAGTGAACAGGATGATCTTGGGGTTGGGGGTTTTGGGATATATGGTTTTGTTGTTGTTGTTGTTGTTTTTGTTTTTTTTTTGTTCTAGGCCGGTTGGAAGAGGCTGTTTAGGACAATATCAGGCTGTCCTAGAGATCACTCTGCAGTCCAGGCTGGCCTTGGACTCATGGGGACCCTCCTACCTCTGTCTCCTAAATGCTAGGCAGGATCCAGTGGTGCATCATCATCATACCTGGCAGAGGGAGTGTAGTGGGACCTCAGCCTCGTGAGGCTGAGTCATGTGCTACATGGTAATAAGGCCTTCAACAGGTTGCCTTTCAAAGGAGTGAAAGTGACAGTCACATTTTAATGAAATAGATTGACTCAAAGGGGAGATTACATTTAGAAGGAAGGAGAGGTTATTAATAATTTTCATGAAAATGTAGCTAGGGCTTAGAAATGGCTATATTGATTGCTGCCTCTAATAATTTACTAAATTTAATTATTGTTTGTCTTTTTGTCATTGATGCTGCTGCTCATGGAGTGTGTGTGTGTGTGTGTGTGTGTGTGTGATTTTTTTTAAAAAAAAACAAAAACAAAACCACACATTTATTTTATTTGCTTTATCTGCATGTTCACCTTCATACCCAAATATGGCATCAGATCCCAGTATACATCATTGTGAGCCACCATGTCATTGCTTGGAATTGAACTCAGGACCTCTGTAAGAGTAGACAGTGCTCTTAAACACTGAGCCATCTTTCATACACCTTAGAATTTTTTTTTTTAAGCAAAAGGAAAGCCTGATAGAGAAACCTGTTTTTCTCATTTGCAATGTGATACAGTGACCAGTTTTGGAATTGATTCATTGTGAATATGTTTGCTTCATGTGTTGTAAAACTTAATACTGTGAGAAGTAGTGGCTCAGGCCTTTAACTCCAGAACACAGGAGGCAGAGGCAGGCGAGTTTGAAGCCAGCTTGGATTCCATAGAGAATTCCAGGAGAGCTTGGGTATAGAGTGTCCCTGTCTCAAATCCAAAAAACTAAAACCAACCAAACAAACCCAAAACAAAAACAAAACAAAACAACAACAACAACAAAACAAGACAAAAACCAAAATCACACCTAGCACAACTAGAAGTGATGACAGGCCCATGCTCCCTGCTGGCACTGTTAGTAAAGGGTGAAATGGCTCTGAGCACAGGGCCAGTGATTGTTCCTCATGAATGTTTGTGGGAGTTCGTTCTCCACTTCCATGTGGTTCCTAGGGACTGTACTCCTGTCATCAGGTTCAGTGGCAGGTGTCCTTCCCTGCTGAGCCATCTTGACAGCCATGTTTTTCTCTCTGGTCTGTATAGTGAGTGTGTGCTCACCTCTGAGCATAATGGATGTGTCCTGTGTTCCTGTCCACTCCTGCCCCAAATAATCTAGATGTTTGTTTTCTTCCTTGTGTTCCTTTTATTTTTATGTACATAGGTATTCTGTCTGCATGTATATCCATGTGAGGGAGTCAGATCCCTGGAATGGGAGTTACAGACAACTGTGAGCTACCATGTGTGTGCTGGGAATTGAACCCAGGTCCTTTGGTTAAGAACATCTGGTCATTTTAATGGCTGAGCCATCTCTCTAGCCCCGTGTTCCTTTTTCTTTTTTGAGATAGTCTTGTAATGTATTCCCAACTGGCCTGCAACTTGACATTGTAGACCAGGTTGGCCTTAAGCTGCTCCTGACTTTCCCACCTGTGCCTCCCTCTGCTGGGATTCTAGGCATGTGGTACCATGTCCAGTGAGAGATGCTTAGAACTTTCATATTTTCTACTTACAAGTAAGAAGGGCTTCCAGCATAGATGAGGCTTCCAAATAAAGCTAGTGGGTAAAAGCAGTTGAACTAGAGGTGCTCAGACACGATGATGCTCTTATTCTCCAGGGCGTTATGACATGGATAAGCCCAGTACAGCCAGCTAGAATCAAGCTGTTGACTACCCTCCCTGAGATGCACATTGTGGTCACTGTAGATATGCAATCAACTATCAAACTGTGGGACTGTATCAGCAATGATGCCGTGGCGACTAGCAGCCTGTTCTTTCCCTGTCAATCACTGAAGTCTGTCTTTACCAAGGATGGACCTATTATCTTGGTAAGTGAATCCTAAATTTGGAATGATCTCACAGAATAAAACACTTGCCAATTTGTGGTCTCATTACTGTCAAGTCTTAAGTTGCCCTCTTGGAGTCTCTGCAAAGCATAGAGTCAACCACAGCATACCATAAACTTGACCATCCCTTAGCCTTTGACCTATTTATTGTACATTTCCTTAAGCCATTCTCTTAAAAAATATCATTTAAAAATTCTTTCCTGAGATATGGGGAGAGATGGCTCAGTGGGTAGCAATGTATGCTGTGCAAGCATGAAGACTTAAGTTTAAATATCTGATACTCACATAAAAAGTGGGATGTGGCTAAATGTGCCTTTAACCCCAGTATTGTTGGGGATGAAAACACAAGGGTCACTGGGACTAGATGGCTGCTAGCCAAGCCAGCCTCGCTCCAGGTTCAACAAGAGACTCTCTGAGGAAATCAGGAGAAGGGTGATCTAACAGGGTACCTGGCAGCCTTCTCTGGTTTCCATGTATGCCCAGGTATGTAATCTACATACATATACAGAAATATACATATAACATGCACAGGCGTGCAAGCACACACACACACACACACACACACACACACGTGCGTGCGCACACACACACACAATTTTCCTAAGTGATTTTACATCTTGTTTATTATTGCTGAACCCTTGAAGTTTGATAGGAACAATCGAGAGAAGAATGTAAATTTTATCATATGTTGAGAAAAAAGGATCATGTTGATGTCCTAGTGAGTCCAGGGAAAGAGTGTTTTAGGACTTGGAACATCTTTACACATACCCTACCTCTCAGTGTTTGAGACAGAGTCTCATGATGTAGTTGTAGTCCTGGCAGGCCTAGAACTCACTGTGTAGACTACGGTAGTCTAACTCAGAGATCAGACTGCCTCTGCCTGCTGAGTGTTGAGATTAAAGGCATATGCTACCATGCCCTACAAAAGTTATTTAAAAAACAAAAAACAAAAAACCTGCATGGCATGGTGGTGCATGTCACAGAGGCAGTTGACTCTCTTGAATTTGAGGCCAGACTGGTCTACAGAGTTCCAGGATAGCCAGAGATACACAGAGAAATCCTGTCTCAAAAAACCTAAAGGAAAAAAGGTATTTTTGTGTGTGTGTGTGAATATTTTGCCTGCATGTGTGTCTATGTATCATGAGCCGGCTTGGAGGACCGAAAAAGCCATTGGAGCCCCTGAGACTGAACCTACTCATGCAATTGCGCATGTGCATTCATTCTTTCTGTGCAGACATTCTTTCTGTCTCTCCCTCTGTCTGTCTCTGTCTCTCTGTATCTCTCTCTCTCTGCACAGTTACCTACTGAGTCATTCCCCCAGGTCTAGAGAGCCTTCTTCCATGGGATCAGCGCAGACACTCTGTGAGGCAGGCTGGTCACAGCTTTGGGTCTCGGTACTGGACGTGAAGACACAGTGGTGTATCTCAGAGCAGAGAACACTGCTTCCGCCATGCTTAACCTTTCCCCACTGACCGGGTGCTGCTGCTCTGATTTCAGGCAGGCGATACCTTGGGTAAACTCTACATCTTCAGGATTCCAGATTTACACCTCATTACCACAGTCAATGTCTTCCCATATGGTATTATCCACATCATCTTCTCTCCTCAGAAGAAATGGGTCTTTCTGAATAGGAAACACACACATATCATGCCAAAGGTAGGTGTATTCTAGCAACTCCGGGGTGAAGGTGGCAGACAGTGGGAAGGTTGAGCCCTCAGGGAGGTCCTGGCAGGCCACTCCCCCTCTCCTAAGCCCTATCATAAGAAAAGCCATCAGACTGTCAGGAAAGAACAATGTGCTTGGGAGCAGTCACCTGACCAGTCACAATGGCAAATGTCTATTAGTAAAGTGTCCTTGAAATGTGGCTCAGCCAAAGGATGAAGGCAGGTGAAATAACAGTCCCCAGACACCTTCGCTGGCCCTGAACTCAAAGCAAATTTAGATCACTGGCTGGCATGCTCACCAGTGGCTGGTGCATTTCAGATAAGTGCTACCATACCCAGTGCTTTATACACTGCCTTGTCTCTTAACTGCCAGCTCTCTGGTGCCTGGTTCCTAGGTACTGTGAGAGCAATGGTCTGCTCAGAGGCCAGGTACTGCTCAGGGCCCAAGCATATTTATTTGGTTTTATACATTGACATACTTTCAAAGAAGTCTATGTTATAATATAACAGTCTCAATGCCTCATTTAAAGAAAATGTCCAGAACAGCCCTGGACTGGTCCTCTGCAGAGGGACAATGTACTTAACCAAGCTCTGCCTGAGGCAGAGGGAGGCTTACTGAGGTGCCCTTTGACCTGAGTCAGGGACTCCATTCTGTCTCTGAATGTGATGGGAGGGGCAGGAAGACGGTAAGTTATTCAGACCTTGAGTGGGAACAATGATTGCTCCACTCTGTCCTGGGTGAAGAACAGATGCGTCCACTCCTGGGTTTCTTTCGAAAGCCCCTCATGTGGAGTGTTCATGTGCCAGGCTGCAGAGATTTACTCTTCATTGATTCCCCATGGGCAATACTCTCTGCAGGTGTTTTACATTAACAGCTTACTAAGGACATCAGAATTCTCTGACCCAGTGTCTACCATTCTCCAATTTTCATTATGTGAAAGAGCCTGCTGGACCCCAAGAAGGGAAGACAGGATAACCCTGATGTCTATACGTGGCCCCCATAAAGTTCCAAAGTTTGTCACATTTGATATGGAGCTGGAAGAGATTGGGAACCAAATAATTGTTAAAGGTAAACCTTAAAAACTTCTCAAGCCCGACATGAAGGAACATATCCAAATTAGGAGACTGAGTCAGGAAAGCTTCCTAGAGGGTGATGTCTCACAAACAGAAAAGATGGAGTGATCAAGATGGTTTAGCATGTGCACATGCATATGTACACCCACACAGATGTGTGTATATACACACACACAGTGACACACACAGTGATAAAATTAAAAACATAGCAATAAATGGCCCAGTATTNTAGTGCACACTGAGTGCTGGGATTACAGCCCAGCATTCAGGTAGAGANCTCTGCAGAGCTCTTGATGTTCCAGGCCAGCCTGAGCTATACAGTGAGTACCAGGTAGTCAAGGATGCATNGCGAGACCTTGTCTCAAAAACAAAAACACCCAAATGANAAGNAGTAAAGAACTATATTATGGGTGGCAAAATGTCTTAGGGCAGAAGTTTTCTACCTCTGGGTTGTGACTGCTATGGTAAAACTTCTATCTTCAAAAATACTTAAATCATGATTGATAACAATAGCAACATTACCATTATGAAGTAACAATGAAAGTAACTTTATGTCCAGGGTGACCCCCCTACTGTCACNTGAGAACTGTACTAAAGTTCAGTAGGATGCATTAGGAAGGTTGAGAGCTCTGGCGTAGAGGATAGAGACACTTACCTAACAAGCCTGACAGCCTAGATCAATTCCTGGGGTACCACATGATGGAGGAGAGATCCAAATCCCACAAGTTGTCCCCTGACCCCACATGTGTGCTTGTGCCATGAATAACTACACAAACATAATAATATAAAAACAATCTTTAAAAGAAATCGCCATTTCTCCTGTGTCTCCTGCATGTGCTCATAGTAAGTTATAAATGCTTGATGTTGTTTTGTATTTTTAGTCTTTGAAGACAGGGGTTCTCTGTGTAGCCATGGCTAGCCTGGATCTTGCTCTGTAGACCAGGCTGGCCTTGAACTTGGAGATCCACTGAACTGTGCTGGATTGTGGATCACCGTATAATGATGCTCCACATGATGTTTTTGTAAAGGGAGAAGGAGGCTCCTTCCGGAGATGTGAACTTGTGCGTGTTTGATGGTCACCACTCTTGTGAACTACAAATTTCTCAGGCAGACATGTTTCCATTTCTGTCATGTGCTAGGGACTGGGTTCTACTCTCCTTTCCCAGTACCTTCCCAATGTTTGAGCTGACTGTCCACATGGTCCCTGTGTCACAGCCTGTCTTTCTATGGCTGAGGTCATGGATTCGTCAGGACACGAACTTGACAGACCAACGGACTGTTTTCATTGTCTCTTTCAGACTAGCATGCCATGGAAGGAGGGATGCGCTTTTCAGTAAGCATTAAGGATATTGCTCTTACTTAAATGATTAAAAAAAAAATGCCTCTGTATTTTCTGTGTTTGCTACAGGATATTTGACAGCCAGCTTCTCGTTGGCAGAATATGAGGGGAGACCAGAATGGTTTGGAGTCAGTGATAAGGATATGATTGTTTGTTCAACTGTATCCTCTCTGTTGCTCTTCAATATGCAGGGTGTCCGTCTGCAGACATTTCAGTACTTCCCAGAAGAGGTCTTGAGACTATGGGTGGTATGTTTGGAATTTTTCCCTTGCAGTGATTTTTTTTGTAAATAGATTTACATTTTTAAACTTAATACTGTTGGTGTGTGCGCATATGCATTTGTTTGTGCTGGAGCTCTTTCAGAGTCCAGAAGTCAACTTCCTGGTGTTAGTCTCTCTCTTTCCAGTTTTATGTGGGCTCAGAGCGCCAGGCTTGCTCAGCAAGTGCCTTTACCTGATGAGCCTCTCCTAGGCCTCTCCCTGTCTTTTGATCTGACATTGACTCCTACTCACACTTGGGTGTTCTTTGAAGGACCCTGTTCATGTCATTGTCACCTTTATCGATGGCTCTTTGGATGTGTATGCATGGGAGGAGAGAAGTCCGCTGCTCAGGAAGTGTTATCGACTACAAAACAGGAGACACCTGCCACCACAAAGGTAAGCTCTGCTTCTTGACTTAAACTTGACATTAATTTTAAAACATTTCTGGAGCTGGAGAGATGGCTAAGCAGTTAAGAGCACTGGCTGTTCTTCCAGAGGGCTTGGGTTCAATTCCCAGCATCCACATGCAGCTCACACCTGTCTGTAACTCCAGTTCCAGGGCATCTGACTGACACCCTCACACCAATGCAGTGAAAGTAAAGTTACACATATTGAAAAGTTCTGTGCAAAAAGTGCATTTTAAAAAGAAAAAAGAACTTTCTATAAATAGATATCACTAAATTTATGATCTCCAGCATCACACAGAACAGACATTGTGCTTTGTGTGTGTAATATTTAAGAAGTAGAGGCAGGAGGTTCCTGAAGTTCAAGGTCACCTTCTGCTACTTAGGAAGTTTGGCAGCCAAACTGGGTTCATTACAAAACTATCATAAACAAAGAAAACTAGGAACTGGGTAAGCATAACGCATGCTTTTAATCTCAGCATTTGGAAGGCAGATTCCAGTGGATATCTTGTCAGTTAGAGGCCAACCTGGTCAACCTAGTGAGTCCCAGGACAGCTAGTGCTATAGAACAAGATTATGTATTAGGAATAAAGGGAAGGAGGGGAAAAATAAAGAATTGCTAGTTCTCCAGATTTCAACACAAACAGTTATTTCAACAGTCTCAGGCCCACAGCCAAAGTGTGGGGACTGCTTCCTCATGTCTTGGCTTTAATGGCAGGACGGGTTCTCCTGAGTGTGGTCCCCTCTTGGGTTCCTTCATCAGTGAGCTGCCTCATCTCCATTTGGCTAATTTTCCTTTGACTTTTACTTGCCTTCATCCAAGATATTTTCAGTGATCATGGTGTGGTGGTACAGTCCCCAAACCCTGCACCCAGGATGCTGAAGCAAATGCTGATTGCCCGTTAGCAAGACACCCTGACCCTGTCTCCCAAAAAAGGAAAAGATAAAAAAGAGTCCCTGCTCTTGCAGGATTTTTATGTGTCGCGTCGGCAGTCTTGGAACCAGGCTGACCTTGAACTCTACCTTGCGACCCACCAGTCTCGTCCTCCGTAGTACTGGGGCTAAGGTGCTCACCCAGTGTCCTTATTCAGTAAGGGCCAGCAGCACATGACGACTCACCAATATAATTTATATTACATGTGTTACTTAAAGATATTTCTCCCTCTGAACATAGTGGCACAGAGCTATAACTCCAGTCTGCTGGAAACTAAGGCGGAAGAATTACCTCAAGTTTGAGGCTAGCCTATGCTGCATTCAGATTCAATGCTAATCTTGGCTGTACAATCAAACCTTATTTCATTTTTTCTCCCACATTCTTTGGGGGTTATATTTGTTGTCTTGATTGTTTGTTGTTGTTGTTTGGTAGGTTTTGATGTTTTGTTTGTTTCCTCCACTGTGCTGTGGAGAGACTTTTTAGTTTGTTTCAGTCCTTTTTGTCAATTCTTGCTTTGGTGGCTGGTACTTGGGAGTCCCTAGTCAAGAACTCCTGCCTAGACCCAAGTCATAGCACTTTTTCTACACATTCTCTCTTAGTCATTTTCCAGTCTCAGGTGTAGTCTTTCCTTTAATATGTTATGCATTGATTATTGAATTATTGAGTAGTGGGAGGTATAAGAATATGGTGGCCCTTGAATTTTCCTGATAGCATTTATTGAAGAGTCTATTCCTTAAAACAAAACAAAACAAAACAAAACAAACAAACAAACAAAAACCCCAAAGGATAAAAGTGCAGGTTCTCCTCCTAGGTCCTGATGCAGGTGTCTGAGGGCAATATCATTCATCCTCCGTTAGTCACAGCAGCTTGCTGTGACATACTTTAAAATCTGATACTGTGTTAACTTCAGTTTGGTTGTTGCTCAGGATAGCCTCGGCTATGTAAAGTGTGTTATTTGAGCATGTGCATATATGTTGTTTTGTTTTGAGACATCTTGTATACCCCCAGACTGGCCTGAAACTTGCTATGTAGTTAAGGCTAGCCTAAAACTTTATGTATCCAAGGCTTGCCTTGTATTCCTCAACCTTTTCACTTTCACTCAGTGTTGGTTTTTTTCATTGGTATTTTCTTCTCCTTCAGGATTTGGAATGGACTTGACCCTGTTTGTCTGGCTTGTATGATGTGCTGAAAGATCTATTGACATTGGGTCTGTCATTCTATAGATCAGGGGTAATGCCCCTCTGATTTTAAGTTTTTTGTTTAATTTTTAGAAACTTGTTCTTGGTGAATCTAGTATAAATTGTTGGAGCTTAATGTATTTGAGCTTGACTTGCTTTGACTCTCTGTAGACTTACCAATTTGGGCAAGGTATTTTGTCTTCCTTGTGCTGGGGTAGTGAATCTAGGGTAGGACTGACACTTGAGCTCCTGTGTGATCCAGTAGAGGTTTCTGTCAGTACTAAAGAATGGAATGATTGACATGTGCCCACCACGCCCCCTAGTGGGGAGGGGATGCATTGCTATATTCACTGTGAATTAAGTTTGGTTAAGGGAATAGAACTCAGCTTTTAAACAAACTTTTTAAATTAAAATCTTTGTTTCTTTTCTGAGACAAGGTCAGACTATATAGCCTCAACTAACCCCAAACTCACTCGAACTCTGTCGATTCTCTGGATGCACCCTCCTAAATTGTAGTTAGTTTTGGGTTTGTGGTTTCTCAACTGGCTTCTCTCTCCTTTCTTAAGCTAAGTAATGTGCTTGAACAACTGAGAATTGAGAAATGGGGCAGAGGTCTATTGCAGAAGGCTGGGATTGGAACTCCTGCTATGGATGATAGTCCTCCTGGACCAATGTGTGCAGTTACTCAAAATTAACCTGAGATGGCTCAGCAGTTTGGGCAACTGCCACCAAGCCAGACAAGTTCAGTATTTGTAACTTATTGGTGAAAGGAGAGAACTGATTTCTACAAGTTATTATCTACCCACTTCATACATATGTATTCATGTGGGGGGGACACACATAGAGGCACACATAGGCACACCCACCCACAAATGTGGGTACACAGGCACCCCCCCACATGTATGTAGTCACACATACCCATACACACAGGCATGTACATGCTCAAGCACACACACATACACACACCTAGGCACACACACACAGACACACACAAGTGCACACTTACACACAGGATAAATATGTAGTTTTTTATTTGTTTATTTTATGTATATGAATACACTGTAGTGATATTCACACACACCAGAAGGTGGCATCAGATGAAATTACAGATGGTTTTGAGCCAACATTTGCTTGTTCAGAATTGATCTCAGGACTCTGGAAGAGCAGTCAGTGCTCTAAACCACTGAGCCATCTGTCCAGTCCCCAACAAAAAAGTATGTAGTTTTAAACTAATTCAGGACTGTGATGAAAAGACAGTCCTTTAATTATTAGTTGATAAATCTCACTCCCATTTGAGCACTGACATCTTGTTTTTTTCCCCCCTTTGGCAGTTGCATGGAAAAAACTTTATGTGACGAAGTGAGCATAATTCGGGTGATGATAAACGGTCCCATTCCCTGCTATCTGATGGCATATACCTTGAACATCCACTCTTAAAATCTGAGTGGGTTGTGTGTCCTGTAACTCAATGGTAATAAAGTTCTATTTGCAAGCACAGGCTGGTGATTTTGGTGTTGCTAAGTGGTGAAGAGGCCAAGTGTGGCAGTGCACAGCTTTAATCCTGACACTGAAGAGGCAGAGGCAGGTGGAAGATCTGCGTTTTGAGGCCAGCGTGGTCTACAGAGCTAGTTGCAGGCCAACCAGGGCCACATCATGAGAACTTGTCTCTGAAACAAGCACCATGGCTAGATGAGCAAGTCATTTGGCTGTGACATCTATCATTTCATTGCTATAGGGTTGAATCAGATGAGCAGGCCATGTGGGCAGCTTATCATTGTGAAAGCCATGTGGCAAATTAAAAACAATTGTCTGTAACTCCAGTTCCAGGGGATATGGTACCCCTAACACATACATACAGGCAAAATAGCAACAAACATAAAATTCATTTAAAAAAAAAAAAAAGGAAAGAAAAGAAGAAAAGAAAAAAAATTACTAAAACCAGGTGGCAGAGCACACCTTTAATCCCACCTCTTGGGACACAGAGTTGGCCAGAACTGAGTACAAGCCACCCCGGTTTACAGAGGGAGATCCAGGACAGTCAGGGCTGTGTACATATGTGTACACACAGAAACCCTGTCTTGGAAAACCTTAACATGGAAAATTAAAATTTAATTGAGCTTATGGTTTAAAAGGATTAGAGTCAATATGGTAGAGAAAAGGCATGGAGGCAGGAACAGTGCAGAGTGAACATCTTCATCTGCAGACAGGAAGCAACGAGATATCATGGAAATGACAAGTCTTTTTAAACCTCAAAGCCTGTCCACAGTGACACACCCCCTCCAACAGAGCCACACCTCCTAATCCTTCCAACATAGTTATGAGAGCCATTCTCATTCAGATTATCACACATGCACACAAGTGCATAGCACACAGAATCATGGAAACGAAGGAACCCCATACCTAAACACTTGAGAGGCTGAAGCCTTAAAAGAATCCTAAAGTATATGGTGAGCTCAAGGTTAACTTGGAATACATGACACCACCTCTCAAAAGAAATAAAATCAAGGGATTTGATACAAGGCTTGCTAGTTGTGACCAGAGGTGCTCTTCCAGAGGACCCAGGTTCAATTCCCAGCACAGGGCAGTTCACAACTGACAATCCAGTTACTGCGATCCAACACCCTCTTCTGGCCTCTGAGGTAACTACATGCTTCTGGTACACATTCAGGAAAAACAAACAAACATACATGTACATACACATACACACATACACACTCTCATATATACATATACATACATACATACATACATACATACATACATACATACATACATGTAAAACAAGCTCCCCGACTGTTTAGGTAACGAAAGTGCATGCCTGCCGTCCCAGCACTCAGGAAGCTGAGCCTGATCACAGGAAGCTCAAGGTAGCTCAGACTGTGTGACAAAACCCTTTCTCAAGTAAATAAGGCTATATGGCTAAACAGAAGAGAATCTTCTGAGTTGGGGAATGAAATTATTACCAACTGAAAAAAGCAGGCAAAACAGAGACAATTTCTTCATAGAGTTTTAAGGAATTGCATAATGAAATTCAGTGTTTTGTGCCCTTCTCCCCATCCTTCCAAAGGCTAAATGGACTGTGAGTGCTTGCCACAGTGGGTTTTATGAGCTAGGTGGAGTTGTCTTTCTTGCTGCACCTGCAGTTTCCCACAGGAACTTAGAGGGAATAGACTGCAAGCTGAGCTTCCTTTGCAACATAATCCAGCTGAAGCAAAGGATGAGTTCTGTGGTCTTCCTTTTAAAAGCTGGAGGTGAAGAATTAATCTTTGAGGCTTGATCAGAACCTTGTCTTGGCCCTATCCTTCTCTCACACCCTTTCCTTTTTCATTTCCAGCTCCCTTTCAGGTAAACCCAGATTTCCATGGCTCCTGTACAGCTGTAGGTGGCACCCAAACCAAGGTTCTGAAAATTGGGGAGGGGGAACAAACCAATGAGAAACACTGTCTTGGGTGGAGTTCCACAGAAAACAGAGGAAAAGTAACAGTATCCTGCATGGTAAGCAATGGACAGCATTAATGCTAGCACCAGGTATATAGTTTATGTTTTGGAGGCTGTTGTTGCAGGAGGTGCATTTAAGGGGGATACATTTAGGCTGAAGTGATGTGGACCAGATGCTGATTTCACCTCGGGGTGACAGCGCATTGGACAGGGGAATTCTATATAGGGACATATCTGCAGCCAAGAGCTGCATTGGGCGAGAGGAGCAGGGTTTAAAAAACAGATGATAGAAAAATTCTTAACTCAAGATTTCTGCTGTGCTTAGTTCCCAGATGTAGGGAGGGAGGGAGGGAGGGAGGGAGGGAGAGAGAGAGAGAGAGAGAGAGAGAGAGAGAGAGAGAGAGAGAGAGAATGAATAGGTTTCAGAAAAGCAGTTGTCCCTTGTCTAGGATGTGTTAGCCAAAAAAATGGACATAAGCTATTTCAGAGCTCTCCTAGGGACAGTTGGAAATTGGGAGATGTCCTGCTTCCTCTCTGGCTCCTACCGGAGCTATCCTTAGTCCTGGTTAAATCCTGGTCCCTTTGGGACAGGAAGTTCTCTTCCCTTCCTGTGTATTGTCTGTCCTTGGTGCACCAATTTGTGTGTCAATTTATGTCTGTTTTGGTTCATTGTTTGAATGATTGTTGTTCTGTGTTTCATGTTGAAAAGAAAAAATGGTTAAAACTTTATCTGCTAGCTATCTGCCCCTCGATTTAGTTTAACTTGTTTAGAGCACAGTCTCAATTTGCACAGCAGAAACTGATAAGTTAACCTGCACTGTAGCTGGGAGTTAAGCACAGCTGGAGACGGGGGCCTTTTTCTCTTGAAGTTACAGCTGGAAAGACGGTCTAACCTCGAACTCAGAGACCTTAATGCTGGGATTAAAGGCATGCACCGCCAAAAAAAAAAAAAAAAAAAAGAAAGAAAGAAAAAAGAAAGAAGGTCTAAATATATAAGATGTGTGTAGTCACTTCATTTTTGTTTCTGACTGGTTTTAAAGGTATAGATATGTTCTACATGTCATGGT
Organism: Mus pahari; assembly: GCF_900095145.1. Classification (NCBI taxonomy): domain Eukaryota; kingdom Metazoa; phylum Chordata; class Mammalia; order Rodentia; family Muridae; genus Mus; species Mus pahari. The sequence continues at coordinate 158,650 of NW_018393543.1, read as the reverse complement.
TATAGAATATTGTCTTATAAGTTACTGAATATGATTAGAAATTTGTTACATTGGTAACAATAAGTTAACTTAAACCTGGTAACTCAGGGTTGGAGTCATTCTAAACAACAACAGATGGCATGAGCCAACCCAGGAAAACAGGTCTCTAAAGATACTTCTTTATTTTGTTTATATGAGTACACTATTGCTCTTTTCAGACACACCAGAAGATGGCTTCAGATTCCATTACAGATGATTGTGAACCACCATGTTGTTGCTGGGAATTGAACTCAGGACCTCTGAAAGAGCAGTCAATGCTCTTAACCACTGATCAATCTCTCCAGACTCTGTAAAGATACTTCTGAATTTGGATACTATTTTATGTAATTCTTGTTCTAGAAACTTACAAAGGATAGGATTTAAAACAATGTCTCTTTAATGAGGTGTTAAAAGCTGCTCTGTTATGTATTCAGATATAAGAACTGGCAGTCAAACTTTGTAATGTGAAAGTAATGCTTTCGATATTGATTTTAAAGAGAATGGATTATTTACACTATTAAAAAATGGATTTTGTTTTCCAAAATTATAGTTATGCTCCAAGATTGCAAAAGAATCTTAATAATTCCAGTTAAACTGCCAGTGTTCCATTGGCTGCAGTTTGCAGTTCGATCATAGGCTCAAGATTTTCAACTCACCCATGGTTTTTAATGAAGAAAAAAAAATCAATCAAGTGGAGATGACTGCAAGAGTAATAAAGAGTTAAAAGAGCTGTAGCACAGCACTGGCCTGCAGCCCTCTTTACACAAGCTTTATTGGATACAGTGGTAGAAGCAAAATTGATTCCTCATGATAGATGGGAATAGATGGGTCTCAGTGGGAGTTTATCTGGGATCACATAAGGTTCCCATGAATCATTTTAGGAATTTGTGGAGAGACTGCTTAAAACAGCTGGCAGAATTTTTGGAGACCCTTAAGTAGGAGTTCCTTTTGTTATATAATTAGCTTATGACAATGCCAATGCAGCATGCCACACGGCAATCAGGCCATACAAAGCAGAGAGACATCTGGATACATTTGTCTTTGTATAGAAATTGGACCCTCATACAGTCAGGGTCTGGCTATGACTGCTGCCTTGCATGGGACTACAGTACAAGCAATGCTTTCACAGTGCTGAGGGGATAAGGAATGCTTTAAGTATGGGGTCATAAGCCATTTTAGGAAAGACTGTCTTAAAACAAGAGGCATAGACAGGCAGCAGAATCACTCTCTTGGAATCTGTCCTCAGTGCAGGAAGGGTAATCACTGGGCCAGGCCTCAGTAAATAGGCCCAGATTAAGAAACATTTACATTTGAGTTAAGACATAGCTCATGGTAGGCTCAGTGGAGGCTTATGTGTCATTCCTTTTGTCTTTGTCATCCTGATTAGCACCTAGAAAGGTGTTTACCAGACCTGCTAACAGAAGATTTACTCAACTTGTTTTACTTCCCTTGCATTCCCCCCTCCCAAATTTGTTATGAGTAAGAGAGAACAAGACGGCTTTGGTTCCTTAGAGGTGTACTGGGTTCAATCTATTACTAGTAAGAGATTTAACCTTAAATTAATAATTGAAGAAAAAAGCTTTGGAGGATTAATAGACACTGGAGCTGATGTGCTCACTCACCGCCAAGGGATTGGTTATTCTAATAATCCAAAACAAAGTTCCAAATTTAAGATTTAGGAAAGATTAATGAAGCTATGGACTTATGAAGGCATTACAAAGTGGCTTACCTACCTCAGCTGCCTTTCCAAAATGAAGGGATAAGATTATTATAGATTCAAAAGATTGTTTTTATACTATTCCTTTGCATCCTGATGGTTGTAAGGAGTTTGCCTTTAGAGAGCTTGTAATTCTAAAGAACCCATGAAGCAATAGAAATCATTAGAAAGTTTTGCCTCAAGGAATGGCTAATAGCCCTATATTATGTAAAATATCTTGTTTCTGCTTCAATACAAGAAGTTAGGACAAATCTTTTCATGTATATTATTCATAATATGGAGGGTATTTTATTAGCTGATCCCTCTGAAGGAGTTTTACTACAAAACTTTCTTCTTGTACAGTGAGCATCAAAATTTTGGGGAGTAGTTGTTGCTCCAGAAAAGATTCAAAGACAATATCCTTTTCAATATTTGGGACATCAGTTCTTTCCTAAGCAAATTGTATCACAGAAAATTCAATTAAGAAAAGATAGTTTACTTACTTTAAAAAGCTTCTAGGAAATGTTAATTGGCTAAGACCTTATCTTAAGCTTACCCCAGGAAAACTAAAACCCCTGTTTGATATTCTCCAGGGGTATGCAAATTCCAATTCCCCTGGACAATTAACTAATGAGGGACAAATAGCTTTGCAGAAAGTAGAGGAAGTAATTAGCCAACAACAGATACATTATACAGACTATGATCAATTGTTGGCTGTTTGGGTTATTGCTACACATGTGCCTACAGCAGTTCTTTGGCAAGGGGCCCATTAATCTGGATTCATCTTTCTTCATCTCCAAGTAAATTTTGAATACTCTATTATGAAGCTGTGTCTGTGTTAATACAGAATTGTAGGATAGAATCATGAAAGTATTTTTGAAAGAATGTCTTAAGAACCTGATGAAGTGTTTATGCCTTATTCCAAACAGCAATTAAATTGGTTATTGAAGAATACCGATATTTGGCCTATTCTATGTGCAAATTTTTCAGGCAAAATTGACAAGTTGTTACAATTTGCCTGCATGCATGATTTTGTATTTCCCTGCAAGTTTGTGTTATAGCCAATAGAGAAAGTGCTTGCAGTATTTGTAGATGGCTCATTTAATTGAAAAGCAGCATATGTGATTGGATCACATGTTTATTCTGTTTGAGTTTTCCCCCTGCTTCAAAAATAATTGAATTATGTGTTGTAGTCACTGTTTAGGAAATGTTGAAAAAAATCAAGCTTTTAATTCTTATAATGATAGCCAATATAAAGCCCATGGTTTATAATTGCTTGACATGGTTACTTTTTTAGATAGTTCTAATTCTCAATTTTTGTAATTATTTTTACAAATACAACTCAATTTAAGAGAACATACTATTCCTTAACTTTATAGGACATGAGAGAGCTCATAATGGATTGCTTGGACAGACTCCTTAGGGCAATGTCACAGAGATTTGTATACCAGAAGACAGATTATAGGCCTTGCACAGGAACAATTGGCCATAAAAACTCATTCTTTACATTACCAAAATAGTAATACCTTGGTAGTAGTAATAATTTGGTATTTCTAGAAAATATGCACATCAAATTGGAAAACTTGTTCTCAGTGTCCTCAATTTCATCAAGTACCACATAATGTTGTTAATTCTCAAGAACTTGTACCTAATCAACTATAGCGAATGGATGTTACTCATATTTCCTTAGTATCCTAAAGGACAAACTATTATGGAAAAGGCCCATGGATCTTTAAAACAATATATTCATAAAAAACAAAAAAGGGGGTATTATATCTTTTTATACCACAAAATTATTTAAATCATGTTTTTTTTTTAATTTTATAATTTGGATGCTAGGAACTCTCTGAGTATGGGAGAAGCAGATCCTGGTGCTTCTGCCCCAGTTTTGCAAGGGAAAAAAATGAGCTCCTTAGAATGGCCATAGATACAGATATAAAAAGGATAGAAAGTTCTATTTCCTTTCCCGGCCCACGGAACAAGTTATTCCGTGGGTCTCGATCGTGAACCTAAGGTGAAATGGGAATAAGAGAAAGAGAAGGAGACCATGCAGCAGCTTTTGTCATAGTCCGTTTAATGAAGAAAAAGGCTCAAGTTTTATAGCATACAGAGAGGGGTTAGGGAGTGATCAAAAGAGGAAGAGTGAAGGACAAATGGCGGGGATGCAAATTGCAGGTTTGAAACTTTCAGTGATTTATCTCAGAGCCTTGGTGTCACTGATCCAGAACACCGGGCAGCTTATCTTGAAGCCTGGGTCCTCCTTACAGTTCAAGGTGGCAGCTCGGGGCAGCTCCGGAATGCTGAATACTCCTTTAACAGCCCCTGATGTTTGTTTAGGGCCAGAATCTGCTGATTCCCACAAACAGCCTTGAGGGGAAAGGGGTGACTTGGCTCTTAACAAAGAACTATATGGCTCTCAGATGCAGGCTGTAAAAGGCCTGGTGTTTCTCAGCTTGGTCTCCAACAATTTCCCATTTGCAAGAATCTCTAACTTCCTTGTCTGAGGTGGTCCTTCAAAGCAGGAGAGGACTTCATCTTTCATTCCTTCAACAGGGAGGACTATGTACAGCCCTCCACAAGAATGTTACTTTTACATTGATCATTCAGGAATAGTAAAGGATTCTACTGCTAAAGTTTGAGAAAACTAGCCCAAAGGAAAAGAAAAAAAGGAGGAATCAGGGATGGTTTGAATCCTGATTCTCCTGTTCCCCATGGCTTACAACTTTAATTTCTACACTGCTTGGACCATTAATTATAATCTTGTTGCTTTTAACTTTTGGACCTTGTATCTTAAACATTTTGGTTGCCTTCATACAGGATTGCTTTCAGGAAGCTCAGCTATTCACCATCACAGTTATCCATTGCTATGAAGAAATGCATTGAGTGCCTATTCTTGTATCCTTCATGGCTTTGGTCTGAATGGGAAAGAGTGTGCTATCGAAGGCTGGTAGTCAGAGACGGGTAAGAGTGTTCTTTAGCTCCTATCAACCTAAGAAAGACATATGTCAAAAAGTTACGTTTGTCTTCCATGATTGGTAAGAAGGATCAATGTAGACACCAACCTCAGACAGGCACAATCACCTGGCCACTCTCTACCCTTGACAGGATTATGGAAAACCACTAAATCTTGTGCCCCAGTCCAAGTCATCTTTAAAAAACAAAAAAATGGGGAATTGTGCCCTTCCCCCCAGACTTGAGCAGGCTAAACAGACCTTAAGTGCTTTCCACAATGGGTTTTATGACATAGGTGGAGCCCTTTGCCTCACTGTACCTGATATTTCCTACAGGAACTTAGAGGAATAGACTGCCTACTGAACTTGCTTTGCAACATAATCCAGCTGAGACAAAGGATGGGTTTTGTGGTCTTCCCTTTATCAGCTGGATCTGCTGAATTAAACTTTGAGCCTTGATCAGAATATTGTCTTGGCTTCATCCTTCTCTTGCACCCCATGTTTTTCATTTTTCTTGCCCCCCTTTCAGGTAATCCCAGTTTTTCATGGTCACTGGACAGCTACATTGATTTTACAAAATTAGAAACTTATTAGAAACCAGGCTCTCAGAAAAGTAATTCTACTGGAGATAAATCAAAGGGACTATGTCCACTTAGAAGGATGAAGGTGGTGGTTGGCTCTGAGACAGTTCAAAACTAGAAATGACCTTCCAGTAGGTCCAAATGTTAGCACGTCCCATTCTTTGCACTGGGCTTCATGTCACCTGAGGTTCTAGCATGATATGAGTTGTCATAGATTAATATAGAGACGGTTTTATGAAAAAGATAATTTTGAAGCAAGGTTTTAAAAACAAAAGCTGTGGAAAGCAGACAGCTTAGTAGGTGCGGGAGCTTTGAGGCGAGCCTGATGGCCTGTGTGTTCAGTCTGTGGAACCCACACAACAAAAAGAAATCTAATTCCCAAAGTTGGTCTCTGAACTCCACATGCATGTTTCTGGCATGAGTGTGAGCACTTGCACACTACATGTGCACATGAGTGTGCACTGACATGCTCAAGCATAGGGTGATCTTCACATCTATGTAGACTAACATGGCAATTCAGTCCACTTTTGACCTGTCCTCACTAGCCAAGGCCTGAGGCACATTTTTTCTCAGTCACAGAAGCCCTGTCAGTAGGTGCCTTTCAGTGACAATGAATCCAATCTTCCCCATCTCTGTGTGGGTAGTATTAAACAAATGACCAACACGAATGGGTATCAGGAAGTTGTAGCTGGCTGATCAAAGGAGGGATGAGGAGACCTCCCATTTCCTCAGTTTCCCAGAATATCCTGAACTACAAAGTGTAACTCATAGAGCAAACTGTTGATCATAGAGAACTAATCAAGATCATTCCCCTTATTAGGAATCTTCGTCCAGATTCCGTTGCTTTGTTGACATTTAAAGTAGCATAGGGAGCACTGGGGAGACTGCTCAGTGGCTAACAGTGGCTAACAGAATTTGCAGATCAATAGAGGACCCCACTTACTTCCTAGTACACACAAGGCAGTTCACAATGATCTATTACTCTAGTTCTAAGAGATCCAACACTCTTTTCTGGTCCCTCTGGTACAAGGCTTGCGCATGGTGCACATACATACATCTAGACAGAACACATGTTTTGTTTTTAAAAACTTCAAAAGCACATATGCATAAAATTTTTACTTATTTTTTATGAACTTAATTTTTTTGTTAAGACTTATTTATTTATTATATGTAAGTACACTGTAGCTGTCTTCAGACACTCCAGAAGAGGGCATCAGATTTCATTATGGATGGTTGTGAGCCACCATGTGGTTGCTGGGATTTGAACTCAGGACCTTTGGAAGAGCAGTTGGCGCTCTTAACCACTATGCCATCTTGACAGCCCCATGAACTTAATTTTTAAAACAATATTAAGTGATTTAAATTTATTGGTTTGAGTATACTCACATGTGAATGTGCACATAGAGGCCCAAGATCCATGTTCATGTTCCCCTCTTTAGCTCTACATTTTAAAAATCAATTATTACACTTATTTGGGGGTTAAGGGGGAGTTACAATACACATGCAGAAGTTGGAAGACAACTTGCAGGACTAAGTTCTCTCCTTGCACCTGTGTGTTGCAGAGATCGAACCCAGGTCATGAGGTTTGCTGGGAAGAGCTTTTACTGACTGAACATGTGCTATTGTGACATCCCTACAATCTGAAAATATTAAATATAAAATTCTGGAAATAGGTTGTGGAGATATATATCTTAGTGGTAAAGTGCTTGCCTAGCATGCACAAAACCCTGTGTTTGATGCATGTATACACACCTACTCAAAATGTAAGCTTTACAATTTTTATACTGTGGCTTCCAGTTTCAAATGATCCAATCCAAGCCCCTCTTCTGGCCTCTGTGGGTACTGCATGCATGTAGTGCACTGACATGCATGTAGGCAAAACACTCATATATAAAATAAAAATAAATCTTTAGCCTGCTGGGCATAGTGGCACACACCTTTAATTTTAGCATTCAGGAGGTAGAGGCAGGTGGATCTGAATTCAAGGCCATTCTGGTCTACATAGCAATTTCTAGAACAGCCAGGGCTATGTAAAGGGCTTGTCTCAAAAACAAAACAGGAAGCAGAGGCAGGAGCATGGCTGGTCTGCACAGTGAGTTCCAGGACAAAACCCTTTCCCCAAAATCCAAAATTAACAAATAAAGTATACTACACTGGTGACTTTCTCATTGCTGTGACAGTTAAGTATCTGAAAAAAACCAACTTGTGGGACAGTTCTTTTTGTTGTTTTGTTTTGTTTTTGTTTGTTTGTTTGTTTTTTGGGGGGCTCATTGGTGTAAGAGAAGACAGTCTATCTCAATGAAGTCCCCAAGGTGTGTCTCCTAGGGGGGTCCCAAATGCAGTCAGGGTGACCCTGAACATTAGCCTCCACCCACATCAATCTCCCCCCTTCCCATCCAGTGCATGGATCACCCCTTTGTCCAACGTGTGCCCACTCTATGCACTACCCATTCATCAGTGACTTAGCGGCTGCCTGCCTTCTGGGACAAACTGTCACAGAGTATCAGTCAGTGTGCATGAACACAGCTAGTTCATGTCCTGGTGAGTGCAAAGCCAAAACAAAAGGGCATGGAAGAGAAGTGCCCTCCTCAAAGAAAGGGACAGGGAGGATTTATTCTGGGATCCTGTACACATTCATATGGGAAGGCGCTTAAGGGTCAGGCACTTCTTGAGCATATTCAATTTAAAGTCCTACTCCATGAGTCACAGACTGCAGACTTGGGTCTGTAACCCTGGGTAAGATCCAGGAACACAAGTTCCTAGGTTATAAACATAGACAAAAATACTTATGCTCATTTTTCTAGTTTTAACTGAAGCAATGAAGGCCATTTGAAGGTCCCTGAAGATGCCAGTCTTGCCTTGTTGCTAACATGGGGTTTACTGGTGGGCAGTTCCCATTGCATGACTAACAAGCACAGAACCTTATTTCACTTGCATTGTCTACCTGGATTTTGTTTGTTTGGTTGGTTTGATTTGCTTTGAGGATGGTTTGATAGGAGTGTTCATTTAAGACAGAGCTCACTATGTAGCCCAATTCATTGATGAGCACAAGAGTTCTCCTACTTCAGCAACCTGAATTCTTAGGTTATAGCCAAGAGTTACCATGACCAGATTGTCTTTTTTAAAAAAAGATTTATTTATTTTATGTATGTGAGTACACTGTAGCTGTACAGAGTACAGATGGTTGTGAGCCTTCATGTGGATGTTCTAAATTGAGCTTTTTAGGTCCTCTGCTCACTCTGGTCAGCCATGCTTATCTCAGTCAACTGCTCTCTCAAACCCTGCTTACTCTACCACAAAGTCTTATTTATTATTATACACAAGTATACTTTAGGTTATTTTCGACACACCAGAAGAGGGCATCAGATCTCATTACAGATGGTTGCGAGCCACCATGTGGTTGCTGGGATTTGAATTCAGGACCCTCAGAAGAGCAGTCGGTGCTCTTGTCTGGTGAGCCATCTCAACAGTACCAAGATTGTCTTTTGTTAAACAACAACAACAACAACAACAAATCCTGGGGACCAAACTCAAGTCATGAGGGTCAGTTGCAAGTGCCTTTACCCTATGAACAGCTGAGATGTCACCTGCTCCACTTTATTGATGAGCAATTCTGCAGTGATAGTTAATTTAAATTTCCTGATGTGGATGGTGCTGGCTTTAGAACCAGCAGTCAGGAAGGAGAGACAGCTGGATGTCTCTGAGTTCAAGGAAAGGGTCTACAGAGAAAATTCCAGAACAGCCAGGACTACATCGAGAAAATATCTTGAAAAAAAAAGGGGGGGCTGGAGAGTTGATTCAGTGGTTAAGAGCATAGACAGCTCTTCTAGAGGTTCTGAGTTCAATTCCCAGCAACCATATGGTGGCTTAAAACCATCTTTAATTGGATCCAATGCCCTCATCTGGTGTGTCTGAAGACAACGAGAGTGTATTCACATATATAAAATAAATACATCTTTAAAAATAAATAAAAATACAAAATACGAAACAATATTTCATGATTTTTCTAACTGATGATTTCCTGTGAACTAGAATATAGACAGACACTTTGACAACAAATGACTAGAAATGAAGCATCTTGTGTGTTTTGAACATACTATAACATATCACAACGGAGGGAGTCAACTTGATCTGACTACAGCTGTAGCAACCATGGTTATATCTGAATAATCCTGTCAGGTCCCCTCCCATTGTTTCCCTTTGCACTATAGTGAAGCTGACCCATCAGAATGATAAGCTAAGTTCTGTCACCCACACCTGGCAACACAAGTGCAGGGATGCTCCCAACATCTTTGCTATTAGCTTGAGAAGAGCAGGCATTTGCTTAAGTTGCTTTTGTCCACACTCCATAAGCTCCCTTCTGCTCACCTACATTTTAGGGATCCACTGGTCTCGCTGCCACCCAGAAACATGCATCAGCTGGTAAGAAATTCCCCAATAAATGGCAGTCTGAAATCCTGGGTTTGTCTGGCTCTTTGTGGAGTCTCATGTCACTTGAGTTCTGTGCCTACACCTTGGTGCTTTTTCTGCCTCATTCCTGAGTCTGCACTGCAGAATGCTGTGATAATGAACAGCACACACTCTGCTCTTTATGAAGACATTCTGTGGTGTGCTTTTTCCACAGGAAGACTATGCACCAGTAATTCAGTACTGATGGTAACAGCAGGGGCAGCAGAAATGAGACCTATTTAAGTCAATTAGCCAGGCTAATATCCAATCTATACAAAGAATTCAAGAAGATAGACTCCAGAAAACCAAATAATCCTATTTAAAATGGGGTACAAAGCAAAACAAAGAAATCTCAACTGAAGAGCACCAAATGGCTGAGAAGCACATAAAAAATTGTTCAGTATCCTTAATCATCAGGAAAATGCAGATCAAAACAACCCTGAGATTCCACCTCACACCAGTCAGAATGGCTAAGATCAAAAACTCAGATGACAGCAGATGTTGTCGAGGATGTGGAGAAAAAGGAACTCTCCTCCATTGCTGGTGGGATTGCAAGCTGGTACAACCACTCTGAAAATCAGATTGGCGCTTCCTCAGAAAATTGGATATAGTATTACTGAAACATCCAGCAATACCACTCCTGGGCATATACCCAGAAGATGCTCTAACTTGTAACAAGGACACATGCTCTGTAATGTTCATAGCAGCCTTATTTATAATAGCCAGAAGCTGGAAAGAACCGAGATGTCCCTCAACAGAGGAATGGATACAGAAAATGTGGTAATTTACACAATGGAGTACTTACTATACAGTTATTAAAAACAATGAATTTATGAAATTCTTAAATGGATGGATCTGGAGGATATCATCCTAAGTGAGGTAACCCAATCACAAAAGAACACACACCTTATGCACTCAGTTATAAGTGGATATTAGCCCAGAAGCTCAGAATACCCAAGATACAATTTGCAAAACACATGAAACTCAAGAAGAAGGAAGACCAAAGTGTGGATACTTCGCTCCTTCTTAGAATGGGGAAAAAATACCCAGGAAGGAGTTCCAGAGACAAAGTATGGAGCAGAGACTGAATGAATGACCATACAGAGACTGTCCCACCTGGGGATCCATCTCATATACAACCAAGGTCAGGAAGCCGGAGTTGGTGGGGTGGTGACCAGGGGGATGGCCGAGGGGATAGGGGATTTTTGGAGGGGAAACTAGTAAAGGGGATAACATTTGAAATGTAAATAAGGAAAATATCTTATAAAAAAAAGTCTATTAGCTTTGGAACCTAGCAGTTGATCAAAGAATTTAGGATATTGGAAATGACATCCAACTAGAATTGCTTAGCAAGTATCTTACCTGGGACTTTCCTTGGCCATTTTGAACCCTGAGAAGGACATTGTAAGGGCAGGGGTCTCTGGGTGGCTGACACTTGGCAAATGTTTCTCCTCACAGCTAATGATGAGACTTGGGTAACTATGGTCTAAGACCTGTGCTTGCCTTAGACTATCTGTGCTGGAATGGCTATGTGAGTTTGCTTATGTCAGCCTACAGACCTTTTGGCTGGGCCCAGAGTCAATAGCAGAGTTGTACAAGTGAATAAAAGCCAATCATTTTATTGAGCTGTGTTGACACTGTGCAAAAATGTCCCACGTAGGAAGTCATTTAATAGAAAGCAAGATGTTGTGTCCCTTTTTGAGCTCTAGGACTCACATGGTAGGACCACAGGTGTACTGTGACACACTGTGACACATTCTGCCTAGAGCCCCACAGAACTTAACAGGCAAGGGACAAGGTGGTGCATGACAAAGAATTGTATTAATTGATGAGCTAGCTGGTCAAAAAATGGCCAGTGAGAGGACAGTGCTTCCAGGAAGCCGATTATTTTCTAGAAACAGGTGACTGGAGACAGGGTGGGCGGTGGCTTCCCAAGTGAAGTTATTGGTCAGGTATGCAGATGTGACTCTGATCACTGGTCACATGTTTTTCAGTTGTGCAGAGCTCAGGAGTAAAACAGTGATTACTCTTGTCACAATGGTTGTTTCTTGGGATTATCCTTACTGATGAGGTGGGCATAGTTCCTGGCATATCACACAATGGGCAGGTGAGCTCAGGTGTTGCCCAGAAGCCTATCATTGATCAGCAAACAGTGATTTTAAAAAATGGTGGTGTGTGCAACTTTAGTCCCAGCAGAAGCAGACAGATCTTAGTTTGAGGCCAGCATGGTCTACAAAGTGCGTTCCAGGACAACCAGGGCTACACAGAGAAACTGTGTCT
>NW_018393543.1:129282-145098 GCF_900095145.1 Mus pahari | reverse complement strand
CAATCACTAATTAAGGAAGTGCCCTACAAGATTGCCTACAGCCTGATCACTTGGAGACATTTTCTCCATCCAGATTCCCTTCTCTCAGATGACTCTAGCTTGTGTCAAGTTGACATAAAACTAGGCAGATCAAGGTCTAATGTGGTTGCAGTCAGATGGTGTTCCTGGCCGCAGTCATCCTCAGAGCCTTCTGTATTCTGTCCACTGCCTGGGCTGCAGGTTCTGAACTTCTCCTTCCTCCTTCCTTCTCCATCTCTCTATAAGGTGTCTCGAGCCTTTTCTATCTCTTTATGGAAGCTCAGAGTATCCAAATGTCTCACTGGAAGTTGAAGATTGTGATGGCAAATTTCCCAAACCAACTTGGTAACGCATTGAAGCCTGATATTAAGAGCTACAGACATCTGGCCATACCCAGCAAGGTCTCACCTGTTTGCAGCTGACACTGGTTAAGGACCTGGGTGCACTCTTGCTCTGTCCCTTGGTAATGTTGTTAAGGTGGTATAATAGGATTTCCAAACATTGAGAACATGCAAATATGTCTTTATTCAGTAACTGCAGTGGCCAGTGATAGTTGCCCCTTCTAAAAGATACATTTATGTCTCAAACTCTGGACCCTGTATTGCCTTAATTGACAAAGGTTTGAATGTCATTCAATATGATAAAATATATGACTGAGTGGGACCTTGGACATTGTTTATCAATTAAGAGCACATACCACTTCTATAGAAGACTCCAGTTCTATTCCCAGAATTCCCTGGGATGGCTCACAACTGCCAGCAACTCTAGCACCAGGAAGATCTGACACCTTGACCTTTGTGGGTACCTGTGCTCTGACTACATTTACAGGTGACGTGAAACAAGAAAGACATCCCAGCTGGGTGATGGTGACTGTGTTGACCTTAATTCCAGCACCCAGGAGGCAGAAGCATTCAGATCTCTGAGGTAGAGGTCAGCCTGGCCTATAGAGTGAGTTCCATGATAGCCAGAGCTACACAGAGAAACCATGTCTCAAAACAAAACAAAACAAAACAAAATAAAAGTCATTTTAGCATGATGGTACACACCTTTAATCCCAGCACTCAGCAGCAGGCAGAGGCAGGTGGATCCCTGGGAATTCATGTCCAGCCTTTGTCTACATAGTGAGCCTATGTTACCAGAGCTACATAGTGAGATAAACAAAGCAGAGAAGAATGTACACCAAGATGAGAACATGACTGGTGGCAGGGACAGAGAATGGAGTGATGCTTCTCAAGTCCAGGGATGCCAGGGCAGCTTCTGGGAACTGGCAGAGACAGGGGTGGGTTGTCTTCTAGTGCCTCTGCAGAGAACAGGGCCCTGACAATGTTAGATAAGCAATGTCTAAACCTGGGACAGAGAGTATTTTTCCCACCTACCCCATCTCATGTACACTCACTTGTTAATGGGCTTAAGGAAACTACTGCAACAACCATCTTCAGATCACACCGTGAGGTGAATATCAGAGCCTCAGAAAATGTATTTAAGTTCATCTTTCTACTGCTCAATTGATGGGCCCTTTCTCAGATGACCATTATTAAAATACTGGCTTAAATACAAGGAGAAGAAGTATCTGTTTAGGGAATGGAGAGATGAGTCAGTGGTTAGGAGTACTGGCTGCTTTTCCAGAGGACCTGGTTTTGATTTTTCAGTACCCACATGGGGGCTCACAACTGTCTGTAACCACAGTACCAGGAGGTCAAATGCCCTCTCCCGGCTTCTGCAGGCAAGAGATTTCATGTTTGAGGCCAACCTAAACTCCTCAGTGAATTCTAGACCAGCCTGGATTATTGGATGTTATTCTCTCTCATTCAATCACACACACACACACACACACACACACACACACACACACACACACACACATACACACACATTCATGCACATGCACACATACAACTTAGTCAATTACACATTGTAAAGTTAATCAGATCTCCATCATGAATGGATAATATCCATTGTTTAGGTTTCTAGGGTAGCAATGCCTCATGTCTGTTATAAGCAGTTACAACAGCTCTGCATAAGAACATCCAAATCAGTCACTCAGAGAAAGAAGCCAGGGCCATCCTCTGGCTCAGCAAACATGCAAACAGAAAGGTCAAAGCCAGTCATTGTGGCACACATCTTTCATCCCAGCACTTGGGCGGCAGAGCCACATAGATTTTTAAGTTTGAAGCCTGGATTATATATCAAGATCCAAGCTGGTCAGTCAGGGGTAGAGAGTGAAAACCTGTCTCAAAATCAAATAAAGAAGAGAAAAAAGAAAAAGAAAGAAGGAAAGAAAGGAAGAAAGGAAGAAAGGAAGAAAGGAAGAAAGGAAGAAAGAAAGAAAGAAAGAAAGAAAGAAAGAAAGAAAGAAAGAAAGAAAGAAAGAAAGAAATGAAAACTGAGAAAGTGACACACAGCAAGGTCTCTGGCTCCATTCAGGGCCTATACTGTGGCCTGTAGTCCCCTCTGCAGGCTGGTTTGGTTTTGCTGGCTGTTACACATTCTATCACCCAATTCTGTAGTAGCAAATCCAATGGTCTGGTCTGCAGTCCTCAAAATGATTTTCAATCTGAATCAGTAGACAGCATAGTTTAAACAGTGTGTCTCATATAACCATTATGTATGTGTGTATATCTAAGTATGTATACGTGCATATGTCTATGGTGTATGTCTGGGTTCCTTGGGTTGTTGTCTCATAGTACAAAGTAACACAGTCACCAAGGATCCAGGATATAAACTCTACCTGTGGATGCATAGGAGAAGGTCATTTTAGAATGAAAATCCATTCTGATTTCTAGTTAGTAATATAATCAGCATGAATAAAATCAGCATGACACTCTTGCTTTTTTTTTTTTTTTGAAACAAAGTCTCATTCTTTACCCTAGGCTGTCCAGGAATCATATGTAGTACATGTAAAAGTACTACATGAGTGCACATGAGTGTCCATGTGCAGAGAACAGCAGTAAATGTTAGGTGTCTTCTTTGTTGCCACTAATAGAAATTTAAGTGCACAAACACAGGATCTCAGAGGCTGTGCAGGCACAGAGAGGTGGGGCCTGCTGAGCTAACTCAGTTCTCAGGGTAGACATGAACATGGAAACCAGATTCCCTACACCAGTAATTTGAAGAAACCTAATGAACTTCACATAAGCAATTGAACCTGTTGAAAATTAGTGTGTTACTCGGGATTTTCTAGAAAGTTCTGACAAGTACATCATCAATCTGGGCTGCCCAAGATCATGTGCTTTTGGTCTCCACAGTACCAGGAAGGGGTTGTTGAGCTCATCTACTCAGTGAAAATCACTGTGGAGTGAGTTAAGGTGTGAACACTCTCAGCTGAGTGCATCTGGATCCAGTGATGGGGTGGGGAGTCAGGCTGAGAGTCTACACAGCTGCAGCTTGCCCCAATCAAAGCCTGATGACCTGTGGTTGGCAATCCTGCTAAATCTTTGGCCAAGTCTTTAAAATCAGAGCAAGCTGGGGAGGAGAAAGAAGAGTCAGTGTGGACTTAGGCCACAGAAGATGGAGATCCATTTGCCAAGTATGCCGATGATAGAAATCTTCTCCTATCTGGATGCCTACAGTTTGCTACAGGTTGCCCAAGTGAACAAGGTAAAAGCTCCTTGGCTGAACTCCTCCATTCGGTGCACCCTACATAAGGTCCCTATGGCCTTTCCCACTCAGTCTTGGAGTCTTTGCTACTCCAGCACCACACTCACACAGCCTGCCTGCCTGCCTGCCTTCCTTCCTTCCTTCCTTCCTTCCTTCCTTCCTTCCTTCCTTCCTTCCTCCCTCCCTTCCTTCCTTCCTTCCTTCGCTCCATCCCACCCTCCTTTGCCTTACCTTATTCAAATCTGTCAACTCAGTTCTGACACAGAAGTGTCTCTGGGACTCAGCTGCTACTCTTGACCAAAAGGAGCTCCATCCTACAGAATAGCAAACAGATATATCTAGCGGACATGGTTAGCATTATCCACTGGGAAGACCTCAAATCTGGTTAAATGAGGCAGGAGTGGTGGTTTAGGACTGTAATTGAAGCACTTGTGAGGTGGAAGCAAGATGAGCAGGAGTTTGGGGCAAACTCAATGACAGGACTTTAAAACCAGCCCAGGCTACTAGACACCGTAATTCACAACAATAACAGTGACAATAACATTCTGCCAAAAGAAAGGACCAGGCTGCCCTCTGGAGAGGTGCTGCTGACACTTGCTGTCCTTGAGACTCCCTGTCAGACCTTTGAGACTGACCCTCCTTCCTCTGAGCCCTCACAAGGTGACTTGTGTTGGCTGGGGTAGGGCTCTCCAGGCTGAGAGCTAGGACTGTGTTTGATTAACCTGTGTAGGCCCTGCCCAGAACAAATTGAGTGCAGGAGAGGGAGGTGGTTGTTGGTTTAAGGATTTTTTTCTCTCTCATAGAACTGGAATGCACTTGCAAGCAATGGTGTCCTGTGGAGGTAAGGAGAGGGGCAGGGTGGGATGGGAAGAGGGGACAAGATGGGGCAGGAAGGAAGAAGAGGCCTTCTGATTCTGGACCTGGACTTCTGCTGCATGAGGATGGTTAGGGAATTTTGTTTGCTCACTGTAACTGTGGCTCTAAAGTAAGGTTATTGGGGTCAGCCTGATGGAATTGCAACTGTGTATTGCAGGAAGTTGTGTCAGGAAAGATGGCTCTTCTGTGACATGGTTACCCTACAGCTCCTGGGCAAAGAGACATGGAAGCAGTTCTTCGTTTACCGAACATGGCAAGAACATGCCAAGACCCGGGCAAAGCCAGAAGATTTCACTTACAAGGAAATTCCTTTGGAGTGTGGTATGGGCTTGAGTACCTAGAAGAGACCCCCACTTGGTTTTTCCCGTTCTGTGCAGTCCTACATTCTCATTTAATAAGAGGAAGGGAACTGCAGTTTAACAGGGTGGGGCTGCTGTGCTAGTCTACCCATGGAACCAATCTGTGATCTGCTGAGTGGTTGCTCAACATCGTAAAACCAGACCTATCGCTCCCTTTCCCTGAAGGCTTTGTACCCTTCCCAGAGTGTAGAGGAAATTTACTGAGGAAATTACCAAAGAGGCTTTAGTATTTATCTTTTTCAAAAAATTTCCTTGGAACAGTTTTCTGATGGAAAGATGCTTTTAAGTTTTTTACATTTATTATTGTTAGTATTTCTGTATGTGATGTGTGTACATGGCACAGTGTGTGTGTATGTGTGTGTGTGTGTGTGTGTGTGTGTGTGTCTCACAAGACAACTTTGTGGAATCTGTTTTCTTGAGGGGAAGAATCTTATCCTTTCCATTTGGTTTTGAGTTTCAGCCTCACTCTATAGCCATGGCTAGCCTCAAACTTCATCTGTAGACTAGGCTGACCTCAAAATCAAGATCTTCTGCTTGCCTTTACTAGGACTGGTACATGATTTGTCTTTCCTTTTGTTTCTCTCTCTCTCTCTCTCTCTCTCTCTCTCTCTCTCTCTCTTCCTTCCATCTTTCTTTCTTCCTTCCTTCCTTCCTTCCTTCCTTCCTTCCTTCCTTCCTTTTCTTCTTAGACGGGATCTCATGTACCACAGGAAGACCTCAAACCCTTCATGTAACAAACACCAATGACCTTGAACTTTGGATCCTTCTGCCTCTAAATGAGTACTGAGTTATGGTTTATAGGCCTCTATAAACATAACTGACCACTCTGCCCACAGAGTTATGGCCCCAGCTGCCAGTATCCATTTTGTACCTATAGAAACAGACTAAAGAGTCAATGTATCTGAGCCAATGACCAGCCTGCAGCGTGCTTGGCTGCCTCTGCCTTTACCCTTTCCACAGCTTTTTCCAAACAATGTAGAGGGAATGAAACACCTTCTTTGGTTTGCCTCATCCTTCAACTGTTTAGTGTCCATATCTGATCGGGGTTTCCTTGCAGGTGTTCGGGGACATGCATGTTACATCTCAGGCTGTGCCTTAACAAGAAATGGACAAGGCAGGTCTGCTGTCTGTATGGTGAGTTCCAAGAACATGATTTCCACCTGGGATGTTAATGAGGTGAGTCTGGTCGATGAGTAGCAAGTGTTACCCTCTTATGAATTTTAATTTCATCTTTTTTGTTATTGGTGACGATGAGACGGGATCCCCCTGTACAGCCCTGGCTGTCCTGAAGTCCCCTGGCTGTCCTGAAGTCCCCAGATAGATCTGCCTACCTTGGCTTCCCATGTTCTTTGGTCAAAGGTTTGGACCACACCTGATTTTCCCTCTTCTTACTTTTTTCATTGTTAGATTTCAATGTTTTCTATGTATGGCTGTTTTCTGTGCACATATGTATGTGTAATCCATCTGTATCTGCTGCCTGTGGATGTCACAAGAGGGTGTCAGGTCCCTTAAAAGCTGTAGTTGCAGATGACTGTAAGCTGTGGGCACTGGGGCTGTGGGCACTGAACTCAGGTCCTCTGCTAAGCCATCTGTGCAGGGCCTGTCAGTGTTTCAAAGTTTTCATCATAGAGATTGTTCTCATCCAAGGTCGGGTTTACTCCTAGGTATTCTTTTTTAAGATATATTTTTAATTTCATATATGTGTGTGCCTGTGTTAGTTATGGTTGGTGCCAGTTGTCAGAAGGCAGAGGCTGTGAGGTGTTCTGTAGGCTTTGGGAACCCAACTAGGGTCCTTTGTAAGAACATTAATTTCTCTGTACTGCTGAACCATCACTCTGGCCCCTTACTCCAGGGTTTGTTTGTTTGTTGTTGGCTTGCTATCATTTGTTTTTTTATTTTTATTTATTTATTTTGGTTTGGTTAGAAGCAGTGTTCCACTGTGTAAGAGCCTTGAAAGACACTTGCTCTGTAGACCAGGCTGGCCTTGAACTTTGAGATCTGCCAACCTATGCCTGCTTGGAATCAAAAGCGTATACCCTGTTCACCAGGCCCTTTCAGGGGAGGTGGTCAAGGCTGCTCTGAATCAGAAGGCTTCCCTGATCCTTCTTTACTTTATTACTCTATAGGACAGGTAGCGATTTTTTCCATGATAACATTGCTGCCTGTCAATTTTCTGGAAGTTTATCAGTCCTAAGAGTTTTCAGAGGAGTCTTAGGATCTCTAATACAGACTCATGGTGTATGCAAATGAGGAAACACTGGCTTCTCTTTCCTATTGGTCTCCCTTTTCTTTGTTTCTCTTCTTTTCTTGTTCTTGCTAAAACAATACCATATTGACTGAGAGCAGAGAGTGTGGATCTACTTGTCTTGTTCCTGATTTTGCTGGAAATGCTTTGATTTTTTTCATGCTATTTGTGGATGTTCAGTAAAGAAACTGCTGACATTACTGTTCCTTGATATGATTAAGATTTTTATTGTAGATCTGAGAGAATGACCAGAGAGGTATGAAAGTGTCCAAAGCAAACAGAGAATGAAGTAGACTATGTTGTGTGTTTAAGACCAGGAAATGCTTTGTAGAGTAGAGTATCATGAGGTTGAAGGGGGCCTCAGTGGGCAGGCCCATGCTGAAGCATCTCTGCCCCTGAGGTACCAGACATATGATGGGTATAGTGTAGAATAGAGTTTATTAAGGGCATTGGAAGTGGAGTTGAGAAGGGGAGTAGAGCAGAGAAAGATGGAGAGGGAGAAAGGGAGAAATGTTGAGAGGAAAGGAGAGGCAGGTTAGAAAATGTGGGGAAGGAGAGGGAAGGGGTAAGGGGAAAGAGGGAAATGGGTTAGGGAGAGAAAAGATTCAGACAGAAAGGCCAGAGAGAGGGAGTATGGACCCAACAGCCCCTTTTATAGCAAGTCAGGTAACTGTCGGGTGGAGCCCGGAAGGAATGCTAACATTCTTTTGGTTTAATTTTAAAAAGGAGAAAGTAGAAAGAGGTGACGGTGAAGCAGGAATAGGGTCCTTGTGATCTCTAGCTGCTTTCTGCTGACTTTGGGGTGACATGTCTGGGAAACCTAAGGAAATGGAGATGGGGTGTTGGTCTTAGGAGAGTCAGTTGTTTCCTTCCTGTACAGGATCTGTGGGACCATCTGTGGGAAGGAGCAGGTCCAATAGAAACATCTGTGTCTGTGTCTGTAGGCACTGACACAACTATGGGTTGCTTCTCTGGACCTGTCCTGGACGTAGATTTTGAGTAAACGCCTGGACATAGTAAGGTGCTGGAACACTCATGCATATTTGAGGAAGAGAATAAAGTTAAGTGTTTTTGGGAGAAAAAGAAATGTTCTCGGTGTACATTGCAAACTTTTAGGTATGGGTGGTTGGATTGAGAGGAGTCCCAATCCCAGGGGACAGAGAGGAATCCCAGCCCCTGGAATAGGCAACAGGTAGGAACGTAGGTTATTGATTGGCAGGTGTATTTGTCTAGATAGAGTCTGTGTGGGCCTTGAGAGGTGAATCTGAGTGGGTTTTCTGGAGCTCATAAGTTTACGAATGAGATAAATCTGTTCACAGCAGGAACACACCTTATCATGAATTTAGAGACGACAAAAACCTTTCATAGAACCGAAGAAGTAATAAGGGTTTTTTTTTCCTTTTATCTGGGAGACTGAATATATATACATGAATTTAGGCATAATGAAACACATTTTAACTTAAATTTGAAAGACAAGTAAAGGAAACTTGAAAATTTGACCATGTTAAAAAAATGAAAAGAAAATTTCACCATGTGAATATGATAGTTGATTATATAGTTTATCATGAAAAACACCTTAAGTCTATAGATAAGAATGATAGAAAAAAGGTATGGCATTGTAGTAACAAGTTGGAGCAGCTGGTACAAGGTGATGTAAGTTTACTTGACAGAGTCATCAGAAAAGCTGTAAGAGTTAATTCCACAAGGTACACATAGCTAGCAATCTTTAAAGTGGCCAGGTTGTATAACATAAAGGAGTTGGTAGGCCGAGGTCAGTATCTGAAGCAGAAGACAAAAGAAATGACAAGTTAGTGTTATTTATGAGGGGTGATGTCAAGGAAATAATGACCTTGGAGGAGTGAAAGAATGTTTTGTGGTGGGTAAGAAAAGTCTAGGCCCCTAAGGGCCACAGCTCTAGTTACCTTGTCAGCTCAGTTGTTTCCCTTAGAGACAATAGAGTCATCCATCTGGTGGGACCTGCAGTGGACAATTCCATCTTGACTCTGGCAGAGGTAGTCTGGCCATCAGGTCCAGAAGATGAGAGGCTTTTTCCTGTGAGGGAGGGATGTGGGAGAAAAGACTCACTTGTCTTAGGCAATATGAGACATTTAACTCCCTGGGTATCCTCTGTCCACAGTGTAGGCCAGGCCNTGGCATCAGGCATGGTAGTAGAGCAGTGATTCTCTGTTGTTGTCAGACCACAATCTAGGCAGTCTTGTCACTGTGCCCATATCATTCAGAGATCTTGGGCAATGTGGGGTTCACTGTCAGGATTTGGGGGTCTCTGTCTATTATAGTAAGCTAAAACATTTAACATTACGTTTAGCAGATTTCTGACAAGGATGAAAGCCAGTATCTATTGAGTATATCTGAGTTAGACAATCGGTTTACTTGTTCTAGAATGTATCTAGTAAATAGAGCACATTGTAACATTATGACTGTAGCAAAAACAAGGATAGAGCTATCTTTTGGCAGGTAGGAAATGGTTTCAGAAGTTCCTGAGGTATAATGGCTTTTATTGAACTTTCAGAAATCCTTTAATCCAGCTTGATCTCATTTCTGGATGTTTGGAGAGTCTTGAGAACTAACAATTACCACATAATACAGGTTGGCTACAAGTTTGTGTGTTAGTGGGCTTTCTGTTGCTGTGTTAAAAGGTTATGGCCAAAAATGTAACTTGGAGGAAAGGACTCACAAGTTATAGTCCATCAGAGGAGGCTGAGGCAGAAACTGAAGCAGAGGCCATGGAGGGTTGGCCATTCTTTATGGTTCCCTCTCCATGGCCTTCTCAGTTAGCTTTCTTAATACTACCCATGACCACCAGCCTGATAGTAGTACTGACTATAGTAGACTGAGTCTTCCCACATTGATGATTGATTAGGGAAATACTCCATGGATGTGCTTAGAGGCAATCAGCTTTCATGGATTCGGGGGGTGTTGTCCTTTCTCAACTCACCACCTGTGGTAGTAGGGAGAGCTGGCCCTGACCTCTCATTAGCTGTGGCACTAGGAGAATGGGCCCCCACTTCTTTACTGGGCAGCACAGTAGACCTGTGCTATCTTGGGTGGTAGATACATTGACACAACTCTTCACACATTCTTCTTTGTCCGATAGTGTCTACTAGGATTTGGGGTACCTACCCCAGGAGCTCAACATAAAGCGTGTGGCTTGCACTGAGCATAGTTCTCTTGCGAAGTTCCTAAGCTGTGTGTTTTAGGGTAGGAATCATGGCTAGAGTTCTGGCAGCATTGTTTGACCTGGCTGCAGCACAGCTGTGCAGGTAGATAATCTCTGTTCTCTATGGTTTTGTGTGTCCTAGGGGTCCATATGACGCCCTAGGGAGGGATGGTGGGGACCGTAGTACCAGTGGGAAAGAACACAGGACTGGCCATGCCTGTGGCTCTTGAGGACATTGCTCCTGGCTTGTTTCAGTGTTGTGATGCCAGATTCCCACTGTGCAGTCCCTGCTGGTTTATGCAAGAGTTTTTTCTCTTGTGTACTCTGATTCTTGAGATGGCCAGCTGCTGAGCCAGTGTAGTAGAGAACCGGGTGAATGCTGGAACCTCAATGTGTGTTTCTGATTATCCTTCGTTCCCTCAACTCTTTTTTTATTTTAATAGGTAACAGAGCCTAATGGAGTGAACATTAATCCATTCTTGAGGTTGGTTGGTTCTGTTTGTCTGGGAGAAGGTCTTACCCTGTAGTCCTTGCTGGCCTGGAACTATGTAGACCAGGCTAGCCTCTACCTCAACAGATCTGCCTGCCTCTGCCTCCTGAGTGCTGGGACTAAAGGGTTGACCCAACGAACTTATGAAAAGGGTTTTTATTTAGTTAGGGTCTCAATGTTTATAAACATTGCCTCCCAAGCAAACTGGAAATGTAACATAGTGAACTGGCTGATCCTGATGTTGGAGGTTTGGAGGATTTGGGTTTTGTTTGTTTTTGGCAGGTGGGTGGTGGTAGGCTGTTTAGGATGACATCAGGCTATCCTAGAGTTCAGGCTGGCCGTGAACTCATGGGGACCCTTCTACCTCTGCCTCCTAAGTGCCAGGCAGGATCCTGAGGTGCATCATCATCATCATACCTGGCAGAGGGAGCCAGGAGTGAAGCTCAACCTCAACCTCCTGAGCCTGAGTGGTGTCTGTATGGTAATAAGGCCTTTAGTAGGTTGCCTTTCAAAGGAGTCAGTGCAGGAGTCACATTTTAGTGAGAGATTGACTTAAAGGAAAGATTATATTTAGTAGGAAGTAGAAGTTATTAATGATTTTCATGGAAATGAAGAAAGGGCTTAGAAATGGCTCTCTTGACTGATGCCTCTAATATTTTAGTAAAATTATGTTTTTGGCTTTTTGTGTTCAATGGTGCTATTGGTTGAGTGTGTGTTCGTGTGTGTGTGTGTCTCTGTGTGTGTGTGTGTGTGTATGAGAGAGAGAGAGAGAGAGAGAGAGAGAGAGAGAGAGAGAGGGAGATTATTTTTAAAAAGACTTATTTTATTTGCTTCATCTGCATGACCAAATGTGGCATCAAATCCCATTACAGATGGTTGTGAGTCACCATATGATTGCTGGGAATTGACCTTAGGACCTATGGAAGAGCAGCCCCTGCTCTCAAACACTGAGCCATCTCTCCTGCCCCTTGAATTATTTTTTAAGCTAAAGGAAAGCCTGGTAGAGAAACCTGTTTTTCTCATTTGCAATGTATAAGAATTGATGTTACAGTAACCAGTTTTGGAATTGATTCATTGTGAATAGGATGTTTCGTGTGTTGTAAAACTTAATTCTGCCAGAAGTGGTGGCTCAGGCCTTAAACTCCAGCACTCAGGAGGCAAGGGCAGGTGAGTTGGAATCCAGTCTGATTTACATAGTGAGTGCCAGGAGAGGCAGGGGTATATAGAGTGACTGAGTGACCCTGTCTCATAAACGAACAAACAAACAAACAAAAACCCAAAAAACAAAACAAACAATCAACAAAACAAAAACCAAAAAAACAAAAAAAACCTAGTCCCACTAGGAATACCACAGGCCCATGCTCCCTGCTTGCAGTGTTAGTAAAAGGTGAAATGGCTTGGACCACAGGATCAGTGATTGTTCTTCCTACTTGTTGGTGGAATTGGTTCTCCCCTTCTATGTGGTTCCTGGAGTCTGAACTTCTGTCATCAGGTTCAGTGGCAGGTGTCCTTCCCTGCTGAGCCATCTTGGCAGCCATGTTCTTCTCTCTGGTCTGTATAGTGAGTGTGTGCTCACCTCAGAGCATAATGCATGTGTCCTGTGTTCCTGTCCACTCCTGCCCCAAATATTCTAGATGTTTGTTTTCTTCTTTGTGTTTCTTTTTATTTTTATGTACATAGGTATTGTGTCTGCATGTATGTCCATGTGAGGGAGTCGGATCCCCTGGAATGGGAGTTACAAACAACTGTGAGCTACCATGTGTGTGCTGGGAATTGAACTCAGGTCCTTTGGTTAAGAACAGCTGGTGGTCTTAACTGCAGAGTCATCTCTCCAGCCCTGGGTTTCTTTTTCTTTTTGAGATAGTCTTGTAATGTACTCCAAACTGGCCTGCAACTTGACATTGTAGACCATATTGGCCTCAATCTGCTAGTGACCTTCCTGCCTCTGCCTCCCTGGGCTGGAATTTGCAGCCTGTGCTGTCACGTTCAGTGAGGGATACTTAGAACTTTCATCTTTTTTTAAAGATTTATTTATTTTATGTATATAAGTACACTGTAGCTATACAGATGGTTCTGAGCCTTCATGTGGTTGTTGGGAATTGAACTCAGGACCTTTGCTGTGTGCAGTCTACCCTGCTTGCTCCCATCAGCCCTGCTCGCTCTGGTCATCGCTGCTTAATCAGTCCCTGCTTGCTCAAGCCCCAAAATGTATTATTATATATAAGTACAGTGTAGCTGTCTTCAGACTCACTAGAAGAGGTCATCAGATCTTATTGCCTTTGGTTGTGAACCACCATGTGGTTGCTGGGCTTTGAACTGTCGACCTTTGGAAGAGCAATCAGTGCTCTTACCTGCTGAGCCATCTCACTATCTCAAACATTCATATTCTTTCCTTGTAAGTAAGAAAAGGTTCCAGTCTGGACGAGGCTTCCAGATAAAGCTGGTGGGTGAAAGTAGCTGAACTAGAGTTGATAAGACATGGTGATGCTCTTGTTCTCCAGAGTGTTATAACCTGGGTAAGCCCAGTACAGCCGGCCAGTATCAAGCTGTTGACTACCCTCCCTGATATGCACATTGCGGTCACTGTAGATATTCAATCAACTATCAAACTGTGGGACTGTCACAACAGGGAAGCTCTGGCGACTAGCAACCTGTCCTCTCCATGTAAATCATTGAAAGCTGTCATTACCAAGGATGGCCCGATTGTCTTGGTAAGTGACCCCTCATCTGGAATAGTCACACAGAGCAAAACACTTGCCAATTTGAGGTCCCCATTACTGTCAAATCTTAACTTGCCATATTGGAGTCTCTGCAAACGCTGAGAGTCAATCACAATATACCATAAATATTGCTATCCTTTATCCTTTGACCCATTTCATGTACATTTCCTTTTGCCATTCTCTTAAAAATGTCATTTTAAAATTCTTTCCTGGGATCTGGGGAGAGATGACTCAGTGGGTAGCAGTGTTTGCTGTGCAAGCATGGAGTCTTGAGTTCAAATCCTTGACACTCACATAAAAAGTGGGATGTGGCTAAATGTGTCTGTAACCCCAGTGGTGTTGGGGATGGAAACACAAAGGTCACTGGGACTAGATGGCTGCTAGCCAAGCCAGCCTCGCTCCAGGTTCAACAAGAGACTCTCTGAGGAGAAGGGTGATCTAACAGGGTACCTGGCAGCCTTCTCTGGTTTCCATGTGTGCCCAGGTATGTGATCTACATACATATGCATAAATATACATATAACACACATACAAACACACACACAGTGTTTCTGAGTGGTTTTACAATTTCTTGTCTTTGAATTGTTTACTATTTTTGAATCTGAGAATTTGTGTAGGGACAAGAGAGAGAAAATTGAGAATTTTATCAGATATTGAGAAAAAAGGATAATGTTGATGTCCCAGTGTGTCCTGAGGAGGAGTGATTTAGGGCTTGGAAAATATTTGCATATACCCTACCACATGCGTTTGAGACAAGTCTCATCATGTAGTCCTGGCTGGACTAGAACTCACTGTGTAGACTAGGGTGATCTAACTCACAGAGATCAGACTGCCTCTGCCTTCTGAGTGTTGGGATTAAAGGCATATCCTACCATGCCCTACAAAAGTTTCTTTTAAAAAAAATCCTTTAGGACATGGTCGTGCATGTCAGAGAGGCAGGTAGCTCTCTTGAGTTTGAGGCCAGCCTGGTCTACAGAGTGAGTTCCAGGATAGCCAGAGCTACACAGAGACATCCTATCTGAAGAAACACAAAAGAAAAAAAGTATTTGTGTTTGAATATTTTGCCTACATGTGTGTCTATGAATTATGATCAGGTTTGGAGGCCAGAAAAAAGCTATTGGAGCCCCTGGGGTTGAACCTACACACAACACAAACACAAACACACACACACACACACACTTTCTCTCTGTGTGTCTCTTTCTCTCCCTCTCTGTCTCTCTCTCTGTCTCTCTCTGTGTGTCTTTCTCTGTGTCTCTCTGTGTCTCTGTCTCTCTCTGTCTCTCTGTCTCTGTCTCTGTCTCTGTCTCTGTGTGTGTGTCTCTCTCTCTGCCTCTCTGCACAGTTACCTACTGAGTCATTCCCCCAGGTCTAGAGAGCCTTCTTCCATGGGATCAGCGCAGACACTCTGTGAGGCAGGCTGGTCACAGCTTTGGGTCTCAGTACTGGACTTGATGACACATGATGTATCTCAGAGCAGAGAACACTGCTTCCTCCATGCTTAACCTTCCCCCACTGACCGGGTGCTGCTGCTCTGATTTCAGGCAGGCGATACCTTGGGTAACCTCTACATCTTTAGGATTCCTGACTTACACCTCATTTCCAAAGTCAATGTCTTCCCGTATGGTTTTGATGAAATTGATTGCTCTCCTCAGAAGAAATGGGTCTTACTGAGTCAGAAGCACCCATATATTTACCCGAAGGTAGGTCTGTTCTAGCAATGGTGAAGACTGGAAAGAGTGGGAAGGTTGATTTCTCAGGGATGGCCAGGCAGGCCACTCCCCCGTCTCTTAAGCCCTATCATAAGAAAAGCCATTCCTAGAGTCAGAAAAGAATAATGTTCTTGGAAGCAGTCACATGTCCATTCATAGTGGCAAATATCTATTCTTGACGTGTCCTTGAAATGTGGCTCAGACCAAGGATGAGGGCAGGTGAAATAACTGTCCCCAGGTACCTTTGCTGACCCTGAACTCAAAGCAATTTTAGATCACTAGCTGATGTGCCCACCTGTAGCTGATAGATTTCATATAAGTGCAACCTTACTCAATGCCTTTATATACTGCCTTCTCTCTCACCTGCCAGCTCTCTGGTGCCTGGTTCTTAGGTGAGAGATGGTCTGCTCAGAGGCCAAGTACTCCTCAGGGCCCAAGCATATTTATTTAGTTATACATCAGTATATTATTAAAGCAGCCTAGGCTACACTATGATAATCTCAGCGCCTCATTTAAATGTCCAGCCAGGCATGGTGGCACACGCCTTTAATCCCAGCACTCAGGAGGCAGAGGCAGGCAGATTTCTGAGTTCGAGGCCAGCCTGGTCAACAGAGTGAGCTCCAG
>NW_018393543.1:80965-128547 GCF_900095145.1 Mus pahari | reverse complement strand
GTATACACACACACACACACACACACACATGATTGTGCATACCTTTAATCCCAGCATTCAGGCAGTGATACAGGTCGGTCTTTTCTGGTTCCAGGACAGTCTGCTGTATACAGTGAGTACCAGGGTAGCCAGGGATGCATAGTGAGACCTTGTTTCAAAAGAAGAAAAAACCCACATGACAAGCAATAAATAACTATAAGATGGTTTAGAAAAACGGCTTATGCCAGTTGTTTTCTACCTATGGGTCATGAACCCTATGACAGACTTCTATTTTCAAAAATACTTAAATCACAGTTGATAACAGTAACAATATTACTGTTTTGAAAAAGTCATGAAAGTAACTTTATGGCTGGGCAGGACCCCCTGCCCATGCTACATGAGATTCGTAATAAAGTTCAATAGGAAGCATTAGTAAGGTTGAGAAGCACTGGCTTAGAGGATAGAGACACTTACCTACCAAGCCTGACAACCTAGTTCAATTCCTGGGGTACCACATGATGGGGGAGAGATCTAAATCCCTCAAGTGGTCCCCTGACCCCCACAGGCGGGCTGTGGAATGAATACCTACACAAACATAATAATGTAAAAACAATTTTTAAAAGAAATCCCAATTTCTCCTGTGTTTCCCCCAAGTGCCCATAGTAAGATATAAATGCTTGACCTTGTTTTGCATTTTTAGTCTTTGAAGACAGGGTTTCTCTGTTGTAGCCATGGCTAACCTGGTTCTTGCTCTGTAAACCAGGCTGGCCATGAACTTGGAGATCCACTGGACTGTGCTGGATTGTGGATCACTGTATGATGACGCTCCATATGATGATTTTGTAAAGGGAGCAGGAGGCTCCTTGGCCAGATGTGAATTTGTGCCTGCTTCATGGTCACTACAGTAGCCAGCTACAGATTTCTCAGGCAGACATGTTACCATTGCTGTCATGCACTAGGGACTGGGCTCTACTGTCCTTTGCCAGTACAGCTATCTTTGCGATGTTTGAGCTACTGACTGTCCACACCATCCCTGTGTCATAGCCTGCCTTTCCATGGCCAAGACCATGCCATTGTCAGGACACGGGCTTGACAGACCAATGGACAGTTTCTCTTTCAGACTGGCATGCCATGGAAGGAGGGATGTGCTTTTCAGTAAGCATTAAGGATATTGATCTTACTTAAATGAATGAAAAACTTGCCTCTGTATTTTCTGTTTGTTTGGAACAGGATATTTGATAGCAAGTTTCTCTTTGCAAGACTACAATGAGAAACCAAAATGGATGGGAGTCAGTGATAAGAACGTGATTGTTTGTTCAACTGGATCTTCTCTCTTGCTCTTCAGCATGAAGGGTATCCGTCTGCAGACATTTCAGTACATCCCAGAAATGATCGTGAGACTATGGGTGGTACGTTTAGATTGTTTCCTCTCCAGTTGGGGTTTAAAAATAGATTTACATTTTTTAAAAAACTTTAGACTGTTGGGGTGTGCACATAAGCACTTGTCTGTGCATGCGCACTTGCAGAGGTCACAGGCAGACTCCTGGTGTTAGTCTCTCTCTTTCCACCTTTCCATGGGCTCAGAGCACCAAGCTTGCTCAGCAAGTGCCTTTACCTGATGAGCCATCGCCTAGGCTCTCTCCCTGTCTTTTGATCTGATATTGACTCCAGCCTACTCACATTTGGATGTTCTTTGAAGGACCCCGTTCATGTCATTGTCACCTGTAAGGATGGCTCTTTAGATGTGTACATGTGGGAGGAGAGAAACCTGTTGCTCAAGATGTGTTATCGGCTGCAAAACAGGAGACATCTGCCACCACATAGGTAAGCTCTGCTTCTTGACTTAAACTGGACATTAATTGTAAAATATTTCAGGGGCTGGAGAGATGACTCGGCAGTTAAGAGCACTGGCTGCTCTTCCAGAGGACTTGGGTTCAATCCCCAGCATCCACATGGCAGCTCATACTTGTCTGTAACTATAGTTCCAGGGGATCTGACTGATACCCTCACACCAATGCATTGAAAGTAACATTAAACACATTAAAAATTCTATGCAAAATGCATTTTTAAACAGAAATGAACTTTCTGTAAAATGTATGACTAAATTTATGATCTCCAGCATCACACAGAATAGACATTGGCTGTGTATGCGTAATATTTAAGAAGCAGAAGCAGGAGGTTCCAGAAATTCAACGTCACCTTCTGCTATTTAGGAATTTTGGCGGTCAGATTGGGTTCATTGCAAAACCATCACAAACAGACATAAATAATAAATGGCTAAGTATAACACATGCCTTTAATCCCACGACTCGGGAAGCAGAGTCATGTGGCTGCTCTTGCCAGTCTGAGGCCAGCCTGGTCTACATAGTGAGTCCCAGGACAGCCAGGGCTATAGAGACAGATATGTATTAGGAAAGAAGGCAGGGAGAGAAAAGAAAGAATTGTTAGTTCATCGGATTTCAGCACAAAGAGTTATTTCAACAGTCTCAGGCCCACAGCTGAAGTGTGGGGACTGCTTCCTCATACCTTGTCTTTAATGGCAGGACGGGTTCTCCTGAGTGTGGCCCCCTCTTGGGTTCCATCATCAGTGAGCTGCCTCATATCCATTTGGCTAATTTTCCTTTGACTTTTACTTGCCTTCATTCAAGTTATTTTCAGTGATCATGGTGTGGTGGTACAATCCCCAAACCCTGCACCCAGGATGCTGAAGCAAATATTGATTGCCCGTTAGCAAGACACCTTTAACCCATCTCTAAAAAAATGGAAGAGAAAAAAATGAGTCCCTGCTCTTTGGTTTGCTCTGCATAGCATATGCAGTCTTGTAAACAGACTGGCTATGAACTCTACCCTGAGATCTACCCATCTCTGCCTCCAGAGTTCTGGGACTAAAGGATTTTGCCCTGGATCCCTTCAAGGGTCAACAGCATATGAAAAGTTAGCAATATAATTTAAATTACATGTATTACTTAAAGATATTTCTTCCTCTGAACATAGTGCCAGAGAGCTATAATTCCAGCAGGCAGGGAACTAAGGCAGAAGAATTACCTCAAGTTTGGGGCTAGCCCATGTTACATTCAAATTCAGTGCTATTCTGGGCTACACAAATGAAAACTTATTTCAATTTTTCCACACTCTGTGAGGATTTTCTTAGTTCTCGATTGGTGGTTGTTGTTTGGTAGGTTTTGATGTTTTGTTTGTTTGTTTCCTCCACTGTGCTGTGGAGATTTCGTAGTTTGATTCAGTCCCATTTATCATTTCTTGCTTTGGTGGCTGTTTCTTGGGAGTTCCTAGCCAAGAATTCCTGCCTAGACCCAAGTCATGGAGCTTTTTCTACAGATTCTCTCTTAGTCATTTTCTAGTCTCGATCTAGTCTTTCCTTCAATGTGTTATGAGTTGAATATTGACTTATTGAGTAGTGAGAGGTATAAGAATATGGTGACCTTTGAATCTTCCTGACACCATTTATTGGAAAGTCTATTACTTGTCCTTAAAAAAAAATCAACAAAGGATGATAAAAGTGCAGGTTCTCCTCCCAGGCTGTGATGCATGTGTTTGATGACGTGATCATTCATTCTGCTTTGGTCCCAGCAGCTTGCTGTGACGTATTTTAAAATCTGACACTGTGATAGCTTCAGTTTTGTTGTTTTGCTCAAGAAGGCCTTGGCTGTGTGAAGTGTGTATGTGTGTGTGTGTGTGTGTGTGTGTGTGTGTGTGTGTGTGTGTGTATGTGTGTGTCAGTGTGTATTTGAGCATGTACATGTATGTTGTTGTTTTGAGGCATCTTATATATGCCCAGACTGGACTGAATCTTTCTATACACTTAAGGGTAGCCTAACACTTTATGTATTCAAGGCTTGCCTTGAACTCCCAAAACTTCTCCCTCTCACTCAGTCTCAGTTTTTTTAATTGGTATTAGTTTCTTCTCCTTCGGGATTTGAAAAGGGCTACAATTTCCTTCTAGCTCCTATGATGTGCTGAAACATCCCTTGTCATTGGGGTCTGTCATTCTATAGATGATCAGGTGGAATGTCCCTCTGATTTTAAGTTTTTTGTTTAATTTTAGAAACTTGTTTTTGGTGAATCTAGTGTAAATGCTTGGAGATTACTATATTTGAGCTTGATCTGCTTTTGACTTTGTAGACTTATCAATTTTGGGAAGGTATTTTGTCTTTCTTGTGCTGGGGGAGTGAATCTAGGGTCTTTCACATGTAAAGGATGAACTCTAATAATGAACTTTATCCCACAATTTCAGGGAGTTTTGCTGTGTCCTCTGCATGCCCGGTGGAGGAAGATAGGGGTGCCATTTGTATCACCTCAATGCAAAGCAGAATAAGGGTGTGGATGGCAGGTTTCCATTAGGGTCTACAAGGCCACAGCCAGGAGGATGTGCAACTGCCCAGGGCAGGCCTGACTCTTAGCTCCTGAGTGATCCAGTAGAGGTTTCCCTCACTAGTAAAAAAATGAAATGATTCACATGTGCCCCACCATCTCCATGCCCCCTAGTAGGGAGGCAATGCATTGCTATATTCACTCTGAGTGGACCAAGTTTGGCTAAGCGAACAAAATTCAATTTTAAAATAAAAATTTTAAAGAATATCTTTGGGCTTTTTTCTGAGACAAGGTCTTACTATGTAGCCTAGACTAACCTCACACTGCCTCAAACACTGTCAATTTCCTGGCCTCAGCTCCTAATTTCAAGTGATTTATAGGTCTGTGGCATCACACCTGGCTGCTCTCTCTGTTCTTAAGCTAGGTAATGTACTGAACAAGTGAGAATTGAGAAATGGGGCAGAGGTCTAGTGCAAAAGGCTGGGATTGGAACTCCTGCTATGGATAATAGTTGTCCTTTGCCAATGTGCAGTTACTCAAAATTAACCTGAGATGGCTCAGCAGTTTAGGCAATTGCCACCAAGCCTGACAAGTTCAGTCTCTGGAACCTGCTTGGTGAAAGGGGAGAACTGATTCACACAAGTTATTATCTATGTACTCCAGGCATCGGAGCATATGCATGTACGCCAGGACACACACAAACAGGCACACATAGGCATACACATCCATGTCGGCAGGTGCACAGGCACACACATACAAGTATATTGTCACATATGCACAAACACCAGCATGCACACTTAGGCAAGTACCCACTCAGGTACACACAGGCACATACCCACACACATAGGCTTATACGTGGTCAAGCACATGCACACACACACATAACAAATAAGTATATTTTCATTTGTTTATTTTATGTTTTTGAGTACCTTGAAGATGTCTTCTGACACAGCAGAAGACAGCATTAGATCGCATTATAGACGGTTGTCAGTCAACATGTGGTTTCTGGGAATTGAATTCAGGACCTCTGAAAGAACAGTCAGTGCTTTAACCAATGAACCATCTCTCCAGCTAGCCACAAAAAAGTATTTAAAAGTTTTAAACAGATTCAGGACAGTGATGAAGAGACATCTTTTAATTATACTTGATAAACCTCACTTCTACTTGAGTACTGACATCTTGTTTTTTTCCCCATTGGCAGCTTCATTAACAATTTGCTATGTGATGATCTGAGCATAGTTCAGTTGATGATAGATCGTCAAGGCCCCTGCTTTCTGATGGCATATATCTTGAAGTCTGCTCTTGAAAACTGAGTGGGTTAAGTGTCCTCTTCCTCAATGATAATAAAGGTCTATTTGCAAGCACAGGCTGGTGATTTCAGTGTTGCTAAACAGTGAAGAGGCCAAATGTGATGGTGCACACCTTTCTTCCTGACACTGAGATGGCACAGACAGTTGGAAGATCTGAGTTCTGAGGGTAGCCTGGTCTACAGAGTAGTTCCAGGCCAACCAGGGCTACATCATGAAAACCTATCTCTGAAACAAACACCGTGGCTAGATGAACAAGCCATTTGACTGTGATATCTGTCATTTCATTGCTATAGGGTTGACTCAGATGAGCAGGACATGTGGGCAGCTTATCACTGCAGAAGCCATGTGGCAAATTAAAAAAAAAAAAAACAACAAACCTTTTTTGAGACTATAAACTTCCCTTTTCCAATACCCAAGATACAATTCGCAAAACACATGAAACTAAAGAAGAAGGAAGACCAAAGTATAGATACTTCAATCCCTCTTAGAAGGGAGAACAAAATACCCATGGTAGGATTTACAGACACAAAGTGTGGAGCAGAGACTGAAGGAATGACCATACAGAAACTGCCCCATCTGGGGATCCATCCCATGTACAGCCACCAAACCCATACACTACTGTGGATGCCAAAAGGAGCTTGTTGACAGGAGCCTGATACAGCTGTCTCCTGAGAGGCTCTGCCAGTACCTGACAAATACAGAAGTGGATGCTCGCAACCATCCATTGGACAGAGCACAGGGTCCCCAATAAATGAGCTAGAGAAAGGACCCAAGGAACTGAAGGGTTTTGCACCCCCATAGGAGGAACAACAATATGAACTAACTAGTACCCCTGGGGGCTCCTTGGAACTAAGCCACCAACCAAGGAAAACACATGATGGGACTCATGACTCAAGGTACATATGTAGCAGAGGATGGGCTTGTCAGTCATCAATGGGAGGAGCGGCCCTTGGTGCTGTGCAGGTTCTATGCCCCAGCATAGGGGGAATGACCAGCCAGGAAGTGGGAGTGGGTGGGTTTTGAACAAGGAGATGGGAGGGGCACATATGGGGTTTCAGAAGAGAAACTAGGAAAGGGGATAACATTTGAAATGTAATTAAAGAAAATATCTAATTAAAAAAAAATTCCCCTGTCCCCCTTCCTCCTTTAAACCTTCACATATTCCTCTCCTCACTGTTCTCTTTTGAATTCTTGACTGATTTTTTTTTCCCTCAAACCACTTTTAAGTCAAGGGTATATGGGCTGGGGGATGACTCAGCCGTGAGGCCCACTGGCCTGGATTCAATTGCTAGCACACAGAGCAGCTAACAACTGTCTGTAATCCATTTTAGAGGATGTGTTACCCTTCACACAGATAGGCAAAACAGCAAGAGACATAAAAAAATATTTTTAAGAAAAAAAAAGAAGCAAAGAAAAAAATAGTTGTTAAAAGCCAGATGTGGTGGCAGAGCACACCTTTAATCCCACCTCTTGGGAGACGGAGTCAGCCAGAACCGAGTACAAGCCACCCTGGTTTACAGAGTGAATTCCAGGACAGTCAGGGCTGTGTACATATGTGTACCCAGAGAAATCCTATCTTAGAAAAAATGTTAACATGGAAAATTAAAATTAATTGAGTTTAGGGTTTAAAAGGATTAGAGTTTACAGGGTGGAGCAAAGGCATGGAGGCAGGACCAGTGAAGAGTGCACATCTTGACCTGCACACAGGAAGCAACGAGATATCATGGAAATGACAAGTCTTTTTAAACCTCAAGCCTGTCCACAGTGACACAACCTCCAACAGAACCACACCTCCTAATCCTTCCAAAATAGTTCCACCAACTATTGACTAAGCTTATGGGAGTCATTCTCATTCAGATCACCACACTTGTACACGCATACAAATCACACAGAATCACACAGAACGAAACCCCATAGCTCAGCCACTTGAGGGACAAAAGTAAAGGAATCCTCAACCATATGGTGAGCTCAGGACTAACCAGGGTTACATGACACTGCCTCTCAAAAAGAAAGAAAACAAAAGGACTAGAAACAAGGCTTGGCAGTTAACACAAGAGCTGCTCTTCCACAGGACCCAGGTTCAATTCCCAGCACCCTCAGGGCAGTTCACAACTGACAATCCTGTTCCGGTGATCCAACACCCTCTTTTGGCCTCTGAGGAAACTATATGCTTTTGGTACACATTCAGGCAAAACATACATACAAGTACATACATACATACATACATACATACATACATACATACATACATACATACATAAATACACACATACAAAACAAGCTCCCTGACTCTCTAGGTAAGGGAAGTGTATACCTGGAGACCCAGCACTTAGGAGGCTGAGCCTGATCACAGGGAGCTCAAGGTAGCTTAGACTGTGTGAGAAAACCCTTTCTCAAGTAATGAGGCTATATGGCTAAATAGAAGAGAATCTTCTGAGTTGTGGAATGAAAATATTGATAAATGAAAAAAGCAGGCAAAACAGAGACAATTTGTTCATAGAATTTTAAGGAATTTCTTAATGAATTTCAGAGTTTGTGCCCTTCCCCTGTGGGGCCCTGAAAGGTAGCCTGTTTTGGTTGAATGGGGCTTGCTCTGGAGACCCAGTTGAAAATTCTACAAGGGATGGGACAGTGAACCATGTTCCCAGAGACAGGTGCCTGACACCACAGAGCCCCCAACTCCATAACTCTGTGACTGTCAGTCATGCCCACAAAGCCCGGAGCTCCTGACTTTCTAGCTTGACTCTACCCTCACAGTTACCTAACTGTAGCCATGTATGCTACTCTCCACAGTTACCTGGCAACAAGACTGTAGCCCAGCCCACTAGAAAAGGAACAGCTTGGCCCTTCCTCTATCTTAGGCTCTCACCTTTCTTACTCTCATTTCTAGCTTTCCTTTCTCCTCCCTTCCCTCCTTCTCTCAACTTGGCCATGGTCAGCCTCTCTCTTTCTACTCTCTCTCTTTCCCCCTGCCTTTTTACAATAAAGCTCTAAAACAGTAGACAGTCTCTGCTCATCAAGGCCTGATGTGCTTGGTTGATGGGGTAGGATTTCCCCTAAAGAGCCAAGTCTAACTTTCTTGCAGGCCTTCCTGTGCCCCCCCCCCCTGCTGCATTGACTGGACCAAGGATTCTTGCCTGCATGGGAAAACACCCAGTGTCCCTCTTCCCCCTGCCTCCTCCCTTCAGCCATGAGACTGGCTGAGCCACCCTCGGGGCTTCCACTTTCTTCTCAGCTCTTCCAAGGTATCAAGCTCTGTTTGGGATGCCCAAGACTGAAAACCTGTTATCTCTGGACTCAGTGAAGCCCAGAGACTCTCTGCAGGTGTTTTACATGAACAGCTTACTGAGGACATCAGAATTCTCCACACCTTTGTCTACCATTCTCATATTTTCATTATGCCAAAGAGCCTTCTGGACCCCAAGAAGGGAAGACAGGATAACCCTGATGTCCATATGTGGCACCCAAAAGATCACAAAGTTTATCACATTTGATATGAAGCTGGAAGAGATCAGGAACAAAATAACTGTTGAAGGTAAAACTTATAAAGTTCTCAAGCCAGACATGATGGCACAAGCCCAAAATCGGGAGACTGAGTCAGGAAAACTTCATAGAGGGTGCTGGCTCACAAATGGAAATATGGAGCTGAAAAGATGGTTTAGCATTTGTACATGCATGCATACACCCACACAGATGTGTGCATACACACACACATGCATACACACACAAGGATGTGTACACATATGTTCACCCACACTCCCATCCACATGGATAAAATTTAAAAAATAACAAAAAAAATCCAAGAATGTTAGTGTACACCTTTAATCCCAGCGTTCAGGAGGAGACACAAGCATACAACA
The DNA here is from genome assembly GCF_900095145.1 of Mus pahari. Taxonomy (NCBI): domain Eukaryota; kingdom Metazoa; phylum Chordata; class Mammalia; order Rodentia; family Muridae; genus Mus; species Mus pahari. The sequence goes on along the minus strand of NW_018393543.1, from coordinate 119,069 downwards.
TAAATACATACATACATACATACATACATACATACATACATACAAAACAGCTGGTTTCCAGGCCAGCCCGATCTATGCAGTGAGTACAAGGTTAGCCAGGGATGTATAGAGTAACAATTTCTCAAAAGCAAAAAACACCAAATGAGAAGCAATAAAGAACTATATTATGGAGTAGCAAAATGGCTTAGGGCAGTGGTTCTCTAACTATGGGTTGTGAACCCTATGGTAAATTTCTATCTTCAAAAGTATTTAACTCATGAATCATAACAGTAACAAGATTATCATGATGAAATAGCAGTGAAAATAACTTTATGGCTGGGTTTAACCCGCCAGTGCCACATGAGAACTGCATTAAAGTTCAGTAGGAAGCATTAGGACATTGAGAAGCACTGGCTTAGAGGATAGAGACACTTACCTACCAAGCCTGACAACCTAGTTCATTTCCTGGGGTACCACACAAGGGAGGAGAGATCCAAATCCCTCAAGTGGTCCCCTGACTCCCACATGTGTGCTGTGGAATGAATACCTACACAAACATAATAATATAAAAACAATTTGTAAAAGAAATTGCCATTTCTCCTGTGTCTCCCCCAAATGCTCATAGTAAATTATAAATGCTTGACCTTGTTTTGTACTTTTAGTCTTTGAAGACAGGGCTTCTCTGTGCCTGATTGTGGGTCACCACATGATGATGCTCCACATGATGTTTTTGTAAAGGGAGCAGGAGGCTCCTTGCCCAGATATGAACTTTTGCCTGCTTGATGGTCACCACTCAAGCAAACTATGGATTTCCCAGGCAGACATGTTTCCATTTCTGTCATGTGCTAGGGACTGGGTTCTACTCCCCTTTCCCAGTACACTTGGCTTTCTAATGTTTGGGCTACTGACTGTCCATACGGTCCCTGTGTCATAGCCTGCCTTTCCCTGGTCAAGGACAGGGACTTGTCAGACCAATGGGCTATTTTCATTGTCTCTTTCAGACTAGCATGTCATAAAAGTATGGATATGCTTTTCAATAATCATTAAGGAATTTTCTCTTACTTAAATGATTGGAAAAAATGCCTCTGTGTTTTCTGTTTGTTTGAAACAGAACATTTCATTGCAAGCTTCTCATTGACAGAATATGAGGGGAGACCAGAATGGATGGGAGTCAGTGATAAGGATGTTATCATTCAACTGGATCCTCTCTCTTGCTCTTCAACATAAAGTGTCTCCATCTGCAGACAGTTCTTTACTATTCAGAAGGGATCTTGAGACTATGGGTGGTACATTTGGAATGTTTCCCTTGCAGTGTTTTTTTTTAAAATAGATTTACATTTTTTAAACGTCATTCTGTTGGGGTGTGCGCATGTGCACTTGTCTGTGCATGCGCACTTGCAGAGGTCACAGGCAGACTCCTGGCATTAGTCTCTCTCTTTCCCTTTCCATGGGCTCAGAGCATCAGGCTTGCTCAGCAAGTGCCTTTACCTGATGAGCCTCTCCTAGGCCCTCTCCCTGTCTTTTGATCTGACATTGACTCCAGCCTACTCACATGGGGGTGTTCTTTGAAGGACCCCGTTCATGCCATTGTCACCTTTAACAATGGCTTTTTGGATGTGTACGAATGGGAGAAATCCACAGCTCAGGAGTTGTTATGGGCTGCAAAACTGGGGACATCTACCACGGCAAAGGTAAGCTCTGCTTCTTGACTTAAACTGGACAGTAATTTTAAAACATTTCTGGGGCTGAAGAGATGACTCAGCAGTTAAGAGCACTGGCTGCTCTTCCAGAGGACTTGGGTTCAATCCCCAGCATCCACATGGCAGCTCACACCTGTTTGTAACTCCAGTTCCAGGACATCTGACTGACACCTTCACACCAATGCTTTAAATCTAGTGTAAATGGTGGGAGGTTAATGTACTTAGGCTTGATCTGCTTTTGATTCTCTGTAGACATCAATTTGGGTGATGTGTTTTGTCTTTTTTATGCTGGGGGACTGAATCCAGGGTCTTCCACATGTCAAGGATAATGAACTTTACCCCAAAATTTCAGGAAGTTTTGCTGTGTCCTCCAAATGCCAGGTGGAGGGATGCAGGGGTGCCATTTTTACCACCTCAGCACAAAGGAGAATATGGGTGTGGATGACAGGTTTCAGCTAGAGTCTGCAAGGTCACAGGCAGGAGGATGTGTAATTGCCCAGGGCAGGCCTCACACTTATGAGCTCCTGAGTGATCTGTTAAAGGTTTGGCTCAGTAGTAAAGAACAGAATGACTGACATGTGCCCCACCATCTCCACGCCCCCTAGTGGGGAGGGGATGCATTGCTATATTCACTCTGAGTGGACCAAGGGAACAGAACTCAATTTTAAAATAAATTTATAAATTAAAATCTTTGGGTTTTTTTCTGAGGCAAGGTCTCACTATGTAGCCTAGACTAACCTCAAACTCCCTCAAACTCTGTCAATTCTCTATCCTCAGCTCTTAAGTTGAAGTGATTTATGGGTCTGTGGCATCACACCTGACTGCTCTCTGTTCTTAAGTTAGGTAATGTACTGAACACCTGAGAATTGAGAAATGAGGCAGAGGTCTATTGCAGAAGGCTGGGACTGGAACTCCTGCTATGGATGATAGTCCTCCTGGACCAATGTGTGCAGTTACTTAAAATTAACCTGAGATGGCTCAGCAGTTTAGGCAATTGCCACCAAGCCTGACAGGTTCAGTCTCTGGAACCTGCTTGGTGAAAGGGGAGAACTGAGTCTCAAAGTTATTGTCTACACACTGCATGCATAAGAGCATATTCATGAACTCAGGGACACACACGTACAAACACACTTAGGCTCACACACCCATGTATGTTTGTGCACAGGCATAAACATACATGTATGCTTTCACATATGCATGCACAGAAAGGCAAGTACCCACTCAGGTACACACAGGCACATACCCACACACACAGGCACATGAGTGTACACATATACATACACACACAACAAATAAGTATTTACAAGTTTTAAACAGATTCAGGACTGTGATGAAAAGACAGTTCTTTACCAGTTGATAAACCTCACTCAAACTTGAGTACTGACTTCTTGTTTTTTCTCCTATGGCAGCCTCATTAACAAAACACTACATGATGACATGAGCATAATTTGAGTGATGACAAATCGTTCCACCCCCAGCTTTCTGATGGCATATATCTTGAAATCTGCTCTTAAAAACTGAGTGGGTTGATAATGATAATAAAAGTCCTCCTCTTCAATGATAATAAAGGTCTATTTGCAAGCACAGGCTGGTGATTTCAGTGTTGCCAAGAAGTGAAGGGCAAAATCTGGTGGTGCACACCTTTAATCCTGATTCTGGAAAGGCAGAGGCAGGTGGAAGATCTGAGTTCTAAGGCCAGCATAACATAAAAGAGCTAGTTCCAAGCAACCAGGGCTACATCATGAGAACCTATATCTGAAATAAAACCTGTGACTAGGTGTACAAGTTATCTGGCTATGACATCTGTCATTTCGTTGCTATAGGGTAGACTCAGATGACCAGGATGTATGGGCACCTTATCACTGCAGAAGCCATGAGGCAAGTTAAAATAAAAAGACCTTTTTTTTTTTGAGACTATAATTATCCATTTTCCCCCTTGCTCTATTAAACATTTCCATATTCCTCTCCTTGCTGTTCTCTTTTGAATTCTTGACTGTATTTTTTTCTCAAACCACTTTCAGAATCAATGGCATATGAGCTGGAGAGATGGCTCAGCAGTGAAGCCCACTACCTGCTTTTCCAAAGAACTTGGGTTCAATTGCTAGCACGCGGAGAACAGTGAACTGTGTGTAACTCCAGTTCTGGTGGATATGTTACCCTTCACAAAGACATACTTACAGGCAAAACAAAAACAAATATAAAATATTTTTTAAAAAGGAACTAAAAGAAGAAAGGGAAAATAATAATTATTAAAATCCAGGTGGTGGCCAAGCACACCTTTAACCCCACCACTATGGAGTCAGCCAAATCCGAGTACAAGCCACCCTGGTTTACAGAGGGAATTCCAGGACACTCAGTGCTATGTACATATGTGTACACAGAAATACACTGTCTTGAAAAACCTTAAAATGGAAAAGTAAAGTTTAATTGAGCTTATGGTCTAAAAGAATTAGAGTCAATAGGGTAGAGCAAAGCCACAGAGGCAGGAACAGTGCGGAGTGCACATCTTAATCTGTACATAGGAAGCAAAGAGAAACCATGGGAAGAACAAGACTTTTTAAACCTCAAAGGTGGCCACAGTGACACAACCCCTCCAACAGAGCAACACGTCCTAATCCTTCCAAAATACTTCCACCAACTAGGAGCCAAGTTTATGGGAGACATTCTCATTCAGATTACCACACATGCATAACACACAGAATCACACAACAAAGAAACCCCATAGTAAGGTATTTAAGAGGCAAAAGTGAAGGAATCCTAAAATATATGGTGAGCTCAAGGCTAACCTGGGTTACATGACACCAGCTCTCAAATGAAGTAAAACCAAGGGCCTACAGACAAGGCTTAACAGATAAGACCAGAGCTGCTCTTCCAGAGGACCCAGGTTCAATTCCCAGCACCCACAGGGCAGTTCACAACTGACAATCCAGTTCTAGTGATCCAATACCCTCTTCTGGCCTCTGAGGTAACTACATGCTTCTGGGACACATTCAAGCAAAACAAACATATACACTCATACATACATACATACATACATACATGCATGCAAAACAATCTCCCTGACTGTCTGACTCTCTAGGTAAGGGAAGTGTATGCCTAAAGACCCAGCACTCAGGAGGCTGAGCCTGATCAGAGGGAGCTCAAGGTAACTTAGTCTGTGTGACAAAACCCTTTCTCAAGTAAGTAATGAGGCTATATGGCTAAACAGAAGAGACTTTTCTGAGTTGGGGAATGAAAATATTACCAACTGAAAAAAAAAACAGGCAAAACAGAGACAATTTGTTCATAGAATTTTAAGGAATTTCTTAATGAATTTCACTGTTTCATTCTCTTCCCCAGTCCTTGAGCCAGGTACACAGACCTTGAGTGCTTGCTACAATGCATTTTATGACCTAGGTGAAGTTGTCTGCCTTGCTGAACCTGCAGTTCCCTACAGGAACTTGGAGGGAATGGACTGCATGCTGAGCTTGCTTTGTAACATAATTCATCTGAAACAAAGGATGGGTTTTGTGGTCTTTTCTTTATAAGCTGGAGCTACAGAATTAAACTTTGAAGCTTGATCAGAACTTTGTCATGGCTCTATTCATAATTTTAAACTATTTTAATTCTTTTTATTTAAGGCTTTCTTTACCATATACCAAAGCCCATCTCCAATGACATATGTGTAGTCACATGAAATTTTATTGTTGGGAAAGATTTTATCTGTTACAATGCTATTATATAATTTTGTAAGTGTTTTCCTGACACACTTGATCTCTTAGGGCATGGTACTGTTGTCTCAAAACTAAAAGTTGCACTGTACCAAGTCTTGCTGTAATAAAGGTGACTAGCCTATCTAACACACATGGACCTATAATTAAGACAGAAGCAAAATCAAAAGGGGTCCCATAAGGGTAGAATGTAGGGTGGTCAAGAGTACAAGATAAGGACCTTTCCACTGAGTCTCAAGGTTTTCTGCACAGTGGCATCTAATGTAGACGGAATCTCTACCTTGGAAGCGATGCGGGGCTTGCACGTCTCCTCTTGAGTAGGCCTTCTGGAGCTGCTTCCACGCTCGCTGTCTCACCCACTCAAGCGCCTTGAGCCTAGAGAAGAAAGGCTGGGAAAACAGCACATCAGCACTATGTACAGAGGCTATTTTTACCAGTGGAGGAGGTGCCCCCGTAGAGTCATTCATAGGGGCTCAGTCCAAACTGTCCAGGGGTGTTTCTAACCCTGAAGAGCACAAAGGGTAGGAGAGCTACCCAACCATTAGTGCCAGTCTCCGCTGTTAATTTGGTAAGGGTCTCTGATTGTTTTATTTATCTTCTCTACCTGTCCTGAGCTTTGGGGCCTGTACGCACAATGTAAGTTTTAATCAATCCCCAGTATCTTGGCCAGTCCCTGACTTACCTAGGCAACAAAGGCAGGTCCATTATCAGACCTGATTGTCTTGGGTAACCCAAACCTCGGGAAGGTTTCTTCTAGGATCTTCTTGGCCATCACATTGGCCATCTCAGTCCTGGTAGGAAAAGCTTTCACCCAGCTTGAAAAGGTGTCTATAAAAACTAATAAGCACTTGTTGTCTATAAAAACTAACAAGTACCATACTTGGCTGGCTTTATTTTAGTCTCCTCTCAGGAGGCATTCTGGAAGGATTAGCATTAACTAGCTGGCAAGGCACACAAAGCTTGACATAATCTCAGAACCTGATAAGGGGATGCTCTAACCAGTCTCTGCAGATGTTTAGCTCTTAGGTGGATTGGACGATGCATCTGTTGAACGTATTTTAGTCCTTTCTGTAGGGTAGGATCCCCTTCCCTTCTGAGGTTTAGCAAGTCCCCTCTGGGATCTTAGAGAATTGGAACTGGTCTATCTTTTTATTTCCAGGGTGTACTGCCGCTCGGGTCCTGGGGTTTTGGACTTTTCTGCTACAGGCCAAAGGTTAACACTCTGGGCTGACTGCTTGGCGGTTGGTTAGGTCTGCCATCTGATTCCTTTTAGCCACAGCATCTTATATCTATTTCTGCAGATGTCAACAGCCCTCTTTGTCTGTATATTGCTCAGTGCAGTGGCAAAAGCATATCTGCTGTCAGTGTAAATGTTGATAGCCTTCCCCTTTGCCATTTGTAGAGCTTGTATCAAAGCTACAAGTTCAGCTTTCTGGGACAACGTCCCTTCAGGGAGGCTGCTGGCCTCAATCACTTGCTTTCCATCCACCACTTCTGCCCCCACCTTCCGCTTACCTTTAACCACTAAGTTACTGCCATCCGTGTACCAGCTTGGACTCTCAGGCCAGGCTGATCCTTCAGATCATTTTGAGTCTGCCAGCATGTCAGCGCAGTGATGAGTAGGCAAAGAGTCATCAGTCTCGGGCAGTAGGGTAGTGGGACTGAGGACAGCAGGGGGAGCGAAGGTCACTCATTCAGTCAACAAAAGGCTCTGATAATGTGTCATACAAACATTGGTCATACATGGGTCAGGGGGCTGTCAGATGCTTTCAAGAGCGTGGGGTGCCACTACAGTTGTTTGCTGTCCCAGAGTGAGCTTGTCAGCATCCTTGACAAGTAGAGCTTCAGCAGCAATAGCTTTCAAGCAGGAAAGCCACCTGCTGGCAACAAGATCTAATTTCTTGGATAGGTAAGTCACTGGCCTTTTTTAAGGTCCCAAGGTCTGGGTAAGGACTCCTCTGGCGACCCCTGCTCTCTGATCCACATGAAGAGTGAAAGGCTTGGTTAGGTCACGCAAGGCCAAGGCTGGGGCTGGGGCGTCAGTAGGGCCCTTTTAATTTTTTAAGGCTTTCTGATGATCTGGAGTCCACACAAACACCTTTCCTTCCTTGGTTAGGTGGATACAACAGGGCAACTAAGGTAGCAAATCCAGGTAATCAAATCCTGCAGAAGCCAGCGGTGTCCAAGAATTCTCTTACTTGCCTTGGTGTAGTTGGGGTGGGGATCTGAGTTACAGTCTTTTTTTCTGGCTTCCTTTAGCCACTCTTCCTGTCTCAAAGGGTGTATCTCAAATAAGTAACTTCAGTCTGACACAGCTAAGCCTTTTTATCTGCTTTTTATCTGAGGCTCAGTACCTCAACTCACTTAATTCTGTTTAGCACATGAAGGGAAATGAAATTTAAGGCCTGGGATTCATGTAACTTATGTCAAATAAGTCCAGAGAAAAAAGTTGTGGGCTTGGAAGCCTGAGGTGGAGAACACAGTGGGACAGGCCTGGGCACACCCAGGCAGGCCATTGTTGGAACATTCCTGGGACTAATGGTTTGGAGTCATGCATCAACCAAATGTCCCACTGACCCGCCCCTCAGATCTCCTAACACTCCTGCTTTTGCACGCACCATTCTACAAATATGTGGTCATTCTGCTGATGTTTAAACGAGCCAATATTGGGTAACCGCACCAATTCTTGCTAGCCCCTCCCCCTCCCCCAATAAAAAACCCCTAATTTTCGAGGCACATGGTCAGTGCCTCTACCTCCTGCGTGAGATACACATCGGTCCGGAGCTCCGCCAATAAACTACCTCGTATTTTTACATCAAGATGGATTATTCGTGGTTTTTGGGTGCCACCTTCTCGAGACTGGTGTGGGGAAGGCTCCCCATGGAAGTCTTTCACACATTGTTCTTCAGTTGCCCAGGTTCCCTATCTGTCTAGGTCCTGTCTCTTTTTCTTTTACCACTGTGGCAAATATTCTAGTCAAATTTCTCTCTTGTCTACCATCCCTCCTGTTTTCTTTCTTCTGCTTCCCACCCCCCCCTCTTTCTCTCTCTCTTGTAATACATCTTCTCTGCCTCTTTCACTAGATCACATAACTATCTCCTGTAACTCTTCCAATCTCTGAAGTTTCTTTCTAATACACGGGGCGATTGCCTTATGAAGGCCAGGGCCACTAAGGCCCTCTGCTTCAGAGGTAGGATCAAAGGGAATGAACCACCTGAAGGCTTCCATAAGCTTTTTAAGGAACACCAAGGGAGGTTCTGTCAGCCCCCGCATTATCTCTCTTACCTTAGCCAAATTAGTGGGCTGTCTTGAGGCACCTTGGAGACCAGAGTCTGGCGATAGAGTTTTGAGCTCTCCCTAACTTTAGCCATGTTGTAGTCCCAACAGGGGCAAGTCAAAGGGAATCCCATATTGATCTCATTTTGTAGTTGTGTAGGCTGCCCGTCAGCTTCCGGGATATTTTTTTTAACCTCTAACAGAATTCTCTCTCGCTCCTCGGTTGTGAAGAGCGTCCGTCGGCAGCAGCTGCTGACAGTCATTCCAAGTAGGCTGATGAGAGAACATAAGGGACTCCACCAACCCTGTGAGGCCTTGGGGATCCTCTGAGAAAGAGGGGTGGTTAGTTTTCCAGTTATAAATATCAGCAGAGGAAAATGACCAGTACTGAAGGGGTTAAATGTTGAGCGGGTCCACTGCAGTCCATCTGTGCTCTCTGTGCTCTCGGTTCAGGGTTGCCCAGTGGCTGGGGTTTAGGCTATGGATAAGGGGGAGGTAGTGGACTAGGCNACTCAGGAGGCTTCATAGATTTTGGAGGAGCCGATGGATTTAGCTGATGGCTCTGATTCGGGAGAAGCCTTCACTTTTGATACTTCTTGTAACATCACCTGCACAGCCACAATTTTGGAAGCAAAACCCAATTTTAACCGTGTAAACAATCTATTTTCTTTAAAAATCAACACCAAAACCATTACTTACTACAAAGTTTGGCTGCCTGTTTCTGCACACAAACATGAAAAGGTGCAGTCTCTAATGCCTCAAAGAGACACTGCCTAAATCCTATCTTTTATAAGGCTGGTTTCTAGGATAAGAATTACATAGAATATTACCCGATTCAGGTGTATCTTTAGAGATCTGTCTCCTTGAATTGTCTCATACCACATGTTGCAGTTCTAAATTACTCTAACCCAGAGTTACCAGTTTTAAGCCGACTTTCTGTTACGAATGTTACAAATTTTTAATCACAACCAATAATTTATGAGCCAATAATCTATAACCAAGACATATAAAACACATCTATGCCTTTAAAACTATTCAGAAACAAAGATGAAATGGCTGCATACATTTGCTTATTTAAACCAAACAAAATTCTTAATTTTTCTAGCTGTAATTTCAAGAGAGGAGCTCCTTGTTATCTGATGAATCCAATAATCACACGCACAGAGATTTTTGTAGGAGAAACAGCCTTCAGTTCCCTTATCATAGAACTTGAGAAGCTGCTGTCCCTTTAAGAGCGGCTTTTCAGAGAAGCTCCTGGCGGGGCTTCTCCAGCTGTGCAGACTCCTAAGGACAGGTGCAGGGCTCCAAAGGCCAACTGATACTGTCTATTTTTTTTCTCTTTTTTTTGAAATGAGTTAAAACTAAATCAAGGGCTGAACAACCAGCAGATAAAGTTTTAACCATTTTTTCTTTTGAACATGAAACACAGAACAACAAACAAACAAACCGCAAAACGAACACAGACTTCACATAAAACAGTCAGTTTTGATGGACATGGATGGATTGGCACGCCAAGGACAGACAATAGACAGAGAGGAAAGAAAATTGGAAGTCCAGAAGGGACCCAGATATCTTACCTAAGAGGCCCAGAACCAAGCATTCCTCCAGTAGGAGCCAGAGAGGAGGCAGGACGTCTCCCGACCTCCTCCTGTCCNTAGGAGAACTCTGAAACAGCTTATGTTCATTTTCCTTCTCTTTCACCAAATCATCCCCAGATAGTCGGAGAGGACTGCTTTTCTCTTCCATGGATTTTCAGAAGGCCAGGACTTGTCGGGAGCCTGGCTTCTGCTGGCACACCCAAGGCTTGACCCAGGGTGGAGGATTCTGGACCAGGTCTTGTCATTACTGTAATGGCTGTGGGTCAGGGAGTGATTTTGGTCCTTCCTGAAAGATAATGGCTTTGATCTAAAAAATTATAGTCAAGTCAAAAGTTCCCTCCGGTGGCCAGTCAACGCCAAAAGTTGGCCACTCAGAGGCACAAAAAGTCTGCCAAGGTCCTTTCTTGATCTCCACAGAAAGGTTATGGGCTCTAGTCCTAACTTCAGTCCAGTGGTTAAGAGTCAAACCAGGGGGGATCATCCCAGTCTGTCTCATTGTCTTAGTCACAAAGAATACAAACAGCACACAAACTGCCAACAAACACACACACCAAGTCAAAGACCCAGAGGTTTGCTGAATTAGATGGCTGGTTCTCGACAAGAGGGTTACAGTATGGCTACTGACCTATAGATGGGACAAAGATCCCTACAGATGGGACAGAGGTCCCTACAGATGGCTTACAGATAGGACGGAGGTCCCTGCAGATGGCCTACAGATGGGATGGAGGTCCCTACAGATGGCCTACAGATGGGATGGAGGTCCCTACAGATGGCCTACAGATGGGACCGACGTCCCTACAGATGTCCCAATAGATGGAGCGTACTCCAGGGCAATTCTTAAACCAAACTCAGGTGGATCCAAACTCAGGCTGATCAGTATAAACTCAGGTGGATCAGAATCCAAAATTCTGGCTGATCAGAATCTAAACTCAATCGGATCCAAACTCAGGCGGTGCTGTGCTTCAGAAACAAAGGATGAGACACAGACAAACAATCCAACACAACAAATGCACGTTCATTTCAGAAAACAGAAAACAGATACTCAGAACAGAGACACCAGCCCGCATGCACACATTCCAAAGGGGATCCCCACACCTCCAAGTCAGTTCTCCAGTGTGAGGAGTGATCACGTTTCCTGGCCAATGCACCAAATGAAAGACCCACACATGAGGATTCCCCCATGTTCTGACTTAGGAGAGGTGACACCCCAAATCACTCTCGTGAAACGGTCTTGATGCAAACTGCATGAGGATTTTTATTCCAAGAGTGCTCTGGGACCCACAATTGTACGCCACGAAGGGGTAGAGGATCATGGGCCCTGAGTAGCTGTTTGAGGGGGGTATTTAAAGGAAGAAACCACAACTCAAGGGGGTGGGGAGGGCATTGCTGGAAAATACCAAAAATACCAGTTAAAAGCAAAGTCAAGGTGGGTCAGGGTAACTTTCTTTGAAGGAACACTCCCCGGGCCCAGGGGGTAGGTGGGTAGAGGAATGTCGCTATCTGTTTTATGATTAGCATGCTTTGGGGCATTGAGTCACAGAGGTCACATTCTCAAGCCTGGGCCTAAAGGCCTAGAATTTATGTTTTTATGTTTCACTTTTCCACTATCATGTTGCACAGAGATGTCACCTCAGCAGTTAACTGATGGCAGGCACTGGACATGGCAGACAGATCAAAAACTGCATCTAAAATCCCATAGGGTAGTGGCAGAAAGAAAAATAGGGATGTAGCAACATTTTTCATTGGAGGAACTGAGGCCAGGGCGATTGTAGCTGGTTTGGGTGGAATGCACCCCGATTAACAACAGGCTGCCTCTTTTGTGAGAGCCACCTCCTCAATGGGTGGCATTTCATCATCACAATTAATAAGGGAAGGGTAAAGGTCTGATGTCCTAATTTTCTCTCTAAGTGGAAGCAAGGAAAGATCCATAATATCAGTCACAAAGGGTGAAGCAGGCAAGGATCCTTCTCTTAAAGGGAACAAAGGAGGTGTATGAGTCACCAGGTTAGCAGAAGGAGGATGGGGGACAGGTTCTTTAAGAAACTGCTCTTCCAGCAACTGTGGTGGTGGAGGAGGGGGAGAGGTGAATTCTTTAAGAGATTGCTCTCCCTCAGACACTAAATACTGGAAATCTGGCCATTCAGGGCTGATTCTAAAAATGTCATTAATGAGGGACCAGTAGTTAAAGGCAGTGACAGGTATCTTTTTTTTTCAATTTTTATTAGGTATTTACTTCATTTACATTTCAAATGCTGTCCCCAAAGTCCCCTATATCCTCCCCCCATGCTAACCTACCCTCCCACTCCCCCTTCTTGGCCCTGATGTTCCCCTGTACTGGGGCATATAAAGTTTTCAAGACCAAGGGGCCTCTATGCCCAATGATGGCTGACTAGACCATCTTCTGCTACATATGCAGCTAGAAACATGAGCTCTGGGGTACTGGTTAGTTCATATTGTTATTCTACCTATAGGGTTGCAGACCCCTTCAGCTCCTTGGGTACTTTCTCTAGCTCCTCTATTGGGGGCCCTGTGTTCCATCCAATAGCTGACTGTGAGCATCTAATTCTGAGTTTGCCAGGCACTGGCATAGCTTCACAAGAGACAGCTATATCAGGGTCCTTTCAGCAAAATCTTGCTGTCATATGCAATTGTGTCTGCGTTTGGTGGCTGATTATGGCATGGACCCCTGGGTGCTGGGTGGGGCAGTTTTTGGATGGTCCATCCTTTCATCTTAGCTCCAAACTTTGTCTCTATAACCCCTTCCATGGGAGTTTTGTTCCCAATTCTAAGAAGGGGTGAAGTGTCCACATTTTGGCCTTCGTTCTTCTTGAGTTTCATGTGTTTTACAAATTGTATCTTGGGTATTCTAGGTTTCTGGGCTAATATCCACTTATCAGTGAGTGCATATTATGTGAGTTCTTTTGTGATTGGATTACCTCACTCAGGATGATATCCTCCAGATCCATCCATTTGCCAAGGAATTTCATAAATTCATTGTTTTTTAATAGCTGAGTAGTATTCCATTGTGTAAATGTACCACATTTTCTGTATCCATTCCTCTGTTGAGGGACATCTCGTTCTTTCCAGTTTCTGGCTATTATAAATAAGGCTGCTATGAACATAATGGAGCATGTGTCCTTATTACCAGTTGGAACAGGTATCTTTATAGATGCAAATGCTTCATAATAATCTTTGAAACAATCTCTAACTCTAGCCAGCATTTCTCATCGATTGTCCCCTCTTGAGGGAACCATGGACAAATGTCTCCCACAAAAATCTAAAAATTTTATTAAATCCTTTCTCTTAACCCTAATTCCTCATGATTTGAGTGACTCTTAGAGTCCTATCAAGAAAAGTGACTGCTTTAAACATGCTCATTCCATGTCTTACCACATTTCTCCTAAGATCTGCCCTGCTTGATTTTCTTTTTCCTCCCAGACTGCTTCAAAATGGGTTAGTCCGTGGTATCCTGACCAAACAGAAGTCGATCTCTGGCGCTTCTCAACATGAGCATGTAGGACTACCCTCCAATGATGAGCAACGTTCTATGATCCCCTGGGGTCCCTGTTCAGGTGCCAGTTTGTCCCGGCCCACAGGACATTCGAACAGGGTCTGAGAAGCCAACTGTGGAGAGAATGGGGGGGGTGAGAAACACAAAGAACAGACAGCAAGTCATATGATTCTGATCAAGCTGACAATTTTTATTTTTCCCAGATTTTATACCCACAGAAGCAGGATATGGGGAGGGGTATGACACACAAATGCTTTGTTTCTGGGGGAACACACCTGTTCCCAAAATCAGGATATTGGCTAAATAAAACATTCAGCAGGAAAAACACAACAGAATGGGTTGATTGGTACCTATCCACAAGATCTATAGCTATTTGTTTTTAACTAGGGGTAGTACATTCTCACAGAGGCCTCAACTTTTTCCCACAGAAATCTCAACTAAGCTAGTACTTTTCCACTAAGGCCAAGACTTTGTAAGTTAGCACTTAGGGCTGACAAGGCAGTTAACATTCAGACAGGGTTGCTCCCAACAGCCAGGAAGACTTTCCTACCCTGGGGCTTACAGAAAAATTCAAAGTCAGGCCAGGGCTGGAGAGATGAGGCAGCAGTTAAGAGCACCTGCTGTAGACCAGGCTGGCCTCAAACTCAGAGATGCGCCTGACTCTGCCTCCAGAGTGCTGATATTTAATGATGAGTGCCTGGCTCCCTGCCTATTTTTGACTATAGAAATGCTTAGGATTAATGAAATCATCCATGCCAAGATTACCATTTGCCTTACACCATGACCCACAATGGGCTGGGCCCTTCCACATCAATCACTAATTAAGGAATCACCCTACAGGATTGCCTACAGCCTGAATACTTGGAGATATTTTCTCCATTTAGGTTCCCTTCACTCAGATGACTCTAGCTTGTGTCAAGTTGACATAAAACTAGACAGGACTAGGTTTAATGTGGTTGCAGTCAGATGCTGTTCCTTACCCCAATCATCTTCAAGCCTTCTGTATTCTGTCCACTGCCTGGGCTGCAGAATCTGAGCTTCTCCTTCCTCCTCCCTTCTCCATCTCTCTATAAGGTATCTTGAACCTTTGTTTTCTCTTTATGGAAGCTCAGATTAGCCAAATGTCTTACTGGAAGTTGAAGATTGTGATGGCACATCTCCCAACCCAACTTGTTAATTCATTGAAGCCTGTTATTAAGAGCTACAGACATCTTACCTACCCAGCAAGGTTCAAACTGTTGGCAGCAGACACTGGTTAAGAACCTGGGTGCACTCTTGCTCTGTCCCTTGGTAATGTTGTTAAGGAGGTATTATAGGGTTTCTAACCATCGTGAACATGCAAATATGTCTTTATACAGTAACTGCAGTGGTCAGTGAGGGTGGCCACTTCTAAAAGATACATCTATGTCCCAATCTCTGGACCTTGTACTGCCTATATGACAAAGCTATGAATGTCATTTAATATGATAAAATATATGACTGAGTGGGACTTTGGACATGGCTTATCAATAAAGAGCACATACCACCTCTATAGAAGACTCTAGATCTATGCCCAGAATCTCCTGGGACAGCTCACAACTCCCTGCAACTCTAGCACCAGGAAGATCTGACACCTTGATCTTTATATGTACCTGAACTCAAGTTCATAAACATACACTCTCATTCAATAGTAAAAAAAAAAATCAAAGATATTACTGGGTTATCAATCTCAAATGAGGAACTTATGTTGATTTACCCAGATGTGCTCCAACTGCATTTACAGGTGACCTGAAACAAGAAAGACATCCCAGCTGGGTGATGGTGGCAGTGTTTGCCTCTAATCTCAGCACTCTGGGGGTAGAAGCATCCAGATCTCTGAGGCGGAGGTCAGCCTGGCCTACAGAGGGAGTTCCATGACAGCCAGGGCTACACAGAGAAATCAAGTCTAGAAACAAAACAAAACAAAAGAAATTTCTACGTGATGGCACACACCTTTAATCCCAGCACTCAGCAGAGGGCAGAGGCAGGTGGATCGCTGTGATTTCATGTCCACCCTTGTCTACATAGTGAGCCTGAGTTACCAAAGCAATGTAGTGAGATAAACAAAGCAGAGAAGGATGTACACCAAGATGAGATCGTGACTGGTGGCAGGGACAGAGAATGGAGTGATGCTTCTCAAGTCCAGGGATGCCAGGGCAGCTGCTGGGAACTGGCAGAGACAAGGGGTGGGTTGTCTTCTAGTACCTCTGCAGAGAACAGGGCCCTGACAATGTTAGATAAGCAATGTCTAAACCTGGGACAGAGAATACTTTTCCCACCTAACCCATCTCATGTACACTCACTTGTTAATGGGCCTCAGGAAGCACATGCAACAACCATCTTCAGATCACACCGTGCAGTGAATATCAGAGCCTCAGAGGTTCTTCAGCTCATCCCTCTACTGGTCACCTGAATGTCCTTTTCCCAGATGGCCATTATTTAACTACTGGCTTAAATAAAACAAGAAGAAGGATCTCTTTAGGGGTTGGAGAGATGGGTCAATGGTTAAGAGTACTGACTGCTTTTCCAGAGGACCTGGGTTTGATTTTTCAGTACCCACATGGGGGCTCACAACTGTCTGTAACATCAGTACCAGGAAGTCAAATGCCCTCTCCTGGCTTCTGCAGGCAAGAAATTTCATGTTTGATGCCAACCTAAACTCCTCAGTGAATTCTAGGCCAGCTCAGATCATATGATGCTATCCTCTCTCATTCAAACACACACACACACACACACACACACACACATCTTAAACATGTATACATTGTAAAACTAATCAGATCTCCAACATGAATGGATAATATCCATTGCTAAAATGTCTGGGGTAGCAAAGCCTCGTGTCTGGTATAAGGAGTTACAAAAGCTCTGCATTTGAACATCTAAATCAGTCACTCAGAGAAAGAAGCCAGGGCCATCCTCTGGCTTAGCAAACATGCAAACAGAAAGGTCAAAGTCAGGCATTGTGGCACACACCTTTCATCCCATCACTTGGGAGGCAGAGGCAGACAGATCTCTAAGTTTGAGGCCTGGACTATATATCAAGATCCAGGCCAGTCAGTCAGGGGTAGAGAGTGAGACCCTGTCTCAAAAATAAATAAAGAAGAGCACATGGAAAAGAGAGAAAGAAAACAGAAAGTGAAGCACAAAGAGGACTCTGCCTCCTCTCAGTGCTTGTACTGTGGCCTGTAGTCCCCTCTGCGGGCTGCTTTGGTTTTGCTGGCTCATTAAGAATCTAACCTGCAACTCTGTGACAGAAACACCAGTGGTGGAGTCTGCAGTCATGAAGTCCATTTTCAATAGGAATCGTATTACCACATACGTGCATGTGTATGTATATATATATATATATATATATATATATATATATATATATATATATATATATATATATTCATTTTGCATGTGTGTGTGTATGTGTAAGTATGTATACATGTATATGTCGATGGTGTATGTCTGTGTGCACTCTATCGTAGTGCTGGGTTCCTTGAGTTGTTGTCTTAAAGGACAAAGGAGCACAGTTTCAAGGGTCCAGGACATAAGCTCTACCAGTGGATGCGCAGGGGAAGTTAATTTTAGAATGAAAATACATTCTAATTTCTGGTTGTTAATATAATCTGCATGAATAAAAGCAGCATGATGCTTTTATTCCTTTTTGAAACAAAGTCTCATTCTTTACGCTAAGCTGGCCTGGAATTCATGTGCAGTACATGTAAAATTATATGCGTGAGTGCACATGCCTGTGTATGCACAGAGACCAGCAGTAAACATCAGGTGTCTTCTCTGACTGCCCTTTTCTACTGGAAAGCTAAGTACACAGCACATGACCTGAGAGGCTGTGCAGGCACAGAGAGGTGGGCCCTGCTGAGCTAACTCAGTTCTCAGGGTAGACATGAACATGGAAACCAGATTCCCTACACCTGTAATTTGAAGAAACCTAATGGACTTCACATAAGCAACTGAATCTGTTGAAAAATAGTGTGTTACTCGGGATTTTCTAGAAAGTTCTGGCAAGTACATCATCAATCAGGGCTGCCCCAGATCATGTGCTTTTGGTCTGCAGAGTGCCAGGAAGGGGTTGTTGAGCTCATCTACTCAGTGAAAATCACTGTGGAGTGAGTTTAGGTGTGAGCACTCTAAGATGACTGTTTCTGGCTCCAGTGATGGGGATGGGGTAGGGGGACGGGCAGAGAGTCTACCCAGCTGTAGCTTGCTCCAATCAAAGCCTGATGACCTGTAGTTGGCAATGCTGCTAAATCTTTGGCCAAGTCTTTAAAATCAGAGCAAGCTGGGGAGGAGAAAGAAGAGTCAGTGTGGATTTAGGCCACATAAGATGGACATCCATTTACCTAATTTACCGATGATGGAAATCTTCTCCTATCTAGATGCCTACAGTTTGCTACAGGTTGCCCAAGTGAACAAGGTAAAAAGCTCCTTGGCTGGACTCCTCCATTTGGTGCACCCTACATAAGGCCCCTTTGGCGTTTCCCACTCAGTCTTGGAGTCTCGGCTACCACAGCACCACACTCACACAGCCTGGCTTGCTTGCTTGCTTGCTTGCTTGCTTCCTTCCTTCCTTCCTTCCTTCCTTCCTTCCCTTTTTCCTTCCTTCCCTTCTTCCTTCCTTCCTTCCTTCCTTCCTTCCTTCCTTCCTTCCTTCCTTTTTTCCTTCCTTCCTTGTTTCCTTCCTTGTTTTCTTCCTTCCATTTCTCCTAAAACTTACCTTATTCAGACCTGTCAACTCAGCTAGACACATTAGTGTCTCAGCGACTAAGCTGCTTCTCTTGACCAACAGGAGCTCCATCCTTCGGAATAGCAAACATATCTAAGGTTCATGGGTTAGCATGATCCAGTCTGAAGTCCTCAAATATGGCTAATTGAGGTAGAAGTGGTGTCACATGTCTGTAATAGAAGCACTTGTGTGGTGGAAGCAAGATGATCAGGAGTGTGGGTCAAACTCAATCACAAGAATTTAAAACCAGCCCAGCTAACTAGACACCCTATCTCAGAACAGTAACAGTGATACCAAAATCCTACTAAAAGAATGGAACAGGCTGCTCTGGTGAGATGTGTTGCTAATATGTGACATCCTTAACATTCCTTGTCAGACTTTTGGAGACTGACCCCGCTTCCTCTGAGCCCTCACAAGGTTACTTGTGTTTGCTGCTGCGGTAGGGCTCTCCAGGATGGTTGGGCCACAAGAGCTAAGACTGTTTGATTAACCTGTGTAGGCCCAGCCCAGCCCAGAACAAATTGAGACCAGGAGAGGGGGCAGTTGTTGGCTTAAGGATTCTTTTCTCTCCCATAGAACTGGAATGCACTTGCAAGCAGTGATGTCCTGTGGAGGTAAGGAGAGGGGCAGGGTGGGATGGGAAGAGGGGACAAGATGGGGCAGGAAGGAAGAAGAGGCCTTCTGATCCTGGACCTGGACCTCTGCCGAGTGAGGATGGTTAGTGAAGTTTGCACACTGTAACCATGGCTCTAGGTAAGGTGGCTTGTGTCAGCCTGATGGGATTGCAACTGTGTTTTGCAGGAAGTTGTGTCAGAAGAGATGGCTCTACTGTGACATGGTCACCCTACAGCTCCAGGACAAAGAGACATGGAAGCAGTTCTTCATGTACCGAACATGGCAAGAACATGCCATGTCCCGGGCAAAGCCAGAAGATTTCACTTACAAGGAAATTCCTGTGGAGTTTGGTATAAGCTTGGGTACCCTAGAAGAGACCCCCACTTGGTTTTTCCCGTTCTGTGCAGTCCTACATTCTCATTTAATAAGAGGAAGGGAACTGCAGTTTAACAGGGTGGGGCTGCTGTGCTAGCCAAGCCACGGAGCCAATCTGGTCAACATCTTAAAACCAGTCCTATCGTTCCCTTTCCCTGAAGGCTTTGTACCCTTCCCAGAGTGTACAGAGAATTTACTGGGGAAATTACCAAATAAGCTTTAGTATTTATCTTTTTCACAAAACTTCCTCAGAACAGTTTTGTGATGGAGAGATCCTTTGAAATTTTTTACATTTATTATTTGAGTGTTTGTGTATGTGAGGTGTGTACATGGCACAGTGTTTGTGTGCCAGAAGACAACTTAATGGAATTCATTCTCCTGAAGGGATGAATTTTATCTTTTCTATTTCTTTTGAGATAAGGTCTCACTATATAGCTGTGGCTAGCCTGGAACTTGATCTGTAGACTAGGCTGGCCTCAATTCAAGATCTGCCGATTGCCTTCAGTGGGACTGGCACATCTCTACACCTGATTTCTTCTCTCTCTCTCTCTCTCTCTCTCTCTCTCTCTCTCTCTCTCACACCAGATTTCAGATTTCATGTACCACATGCTGATCTCAAACCCTTCATGTAACAAACATGAATGACCTTGAACTTTGGATATTTCTGCCTCCAAATGAGTACCAGTTTATGGCTTATAGGCCTCCAGGAACAGAACTGAGCACTCTGCCCAGGAGTTATAGCCCCAGGCCCCAGTACCCATTTTGTATCTATAGAAACAGACTAAAGAATGAATGTATCTGAACCAATGAGCAGCCTCCAGTGTGTTTGGCTGCATCTCTTCATCCTTTCCACAGCTGTTATCTAAGCCTTCTTCATGGCAAAGGGAAGGGAACCATACCTCCTTCAGTTAGAGTTGTCCCTCAACTGTCTTGTGTCCACATATTGTTGGGGTTTCCTTGCAGAATTTCGGGCGTATGCATATTATATCTCAAGGCATGGCTTAACAAGAAACGGAAAAGGGAAGTCTGCTGTCTGTGTGGTAACTTCTATGAACAGGATTTCTACCTGGGATATTAAGGAGGTGAGTCTGGCTGAAAAGTCACAAAAGTTACCCTCATATGGATTCTAATTTCATGTTCGTGTTGTTGCTGATGATGAGACAGGATCCCCCTGTAGAGACCTGGCTGTCCTGGAAGACCCCATACAGATCCATCTATCTTGGCTTCCCATGTGCTTGGGTCAAAGCGTTGCAACACCACACCTGATTTTTCCCTCTTCCTACTTTTTTAAAAATATTTGTAGAATGAATTATTTTCTATGTATGAGTGTTTTCTGTATATATATATATATATATATATATATATATATATATACTGCCTGTGCAGGTGAAAAGAGGGTGTCAGGTCCCTTAAAAACTGTAGTTGCAGATGACTGTAAGCTGTGGGCACTGGGGCTGTAGTCACTGAACTCAGGTCC
Organism: Mus pahari; assembly: GCF_900095145.1. Classification (NCBI taxonomy): domain Eukaryota; kingdom Metazoa; phylum Chordata; class Mammalia; order Rodentia; family Muridae; genus Mus; species Mus pahari. Next base: position 98,081 of record NW_018393543.1, on the reverse strand, counting down.
TCTGCTAAGCCATCTGTGCAGGGCCTGTCAGTGTTCCAAAGTTTTCATCATAGAGATTGTTCTCATCCAAGGTCGGGTTTACTCCGAGGTATTCTTTTTTGAGATATAGTTTTGATTTTATATATGTGTGTGCCTGTGTTACTTTATGGTTCTGCTGGCTTGCAGAGGCCAGAGGTTGTGAGATATTGTGTAGGCTTTGGGAACCCAGCTACGGTCTACTGCAAGAGGATTAATTGCTCTGTACTGCTGGACCATCAGGGTTTGTGTGTTGTTGTTTTCTGTTTTGGAACAGGGTTTCACTTTGTAAGAGCCTTGAGGGAAACTTGATCTGTAGACCTGGCTGGCCTCGAATTCTGAGATCTGCTAACTTGTGCCTGCTGGGATCAAAAGATCATACCATACCCACCAGGCCCCTTCAGGGTGGTGGTCCAGGCTGCTGTGAATGAGAAGGCTTCCCTCATTATTCTTCATTTTGTTTAGTGCTGCATGGGAAGGGCACTGATCTTTTTCCCTGTTATTTCTGTAGCCTGCCAATTTGCTGGGAGTTTTTCAGTTCTCAGAGTTTTCCAGAGGAGTCATAAGGTCTCAGAGTAGAGGCTCATAGTGTCTGCAAATGAAGACACTCTGGCTTCTCTTTCCTATCGGCCTCCCGGTTGTTTATTTCTCTTGTTTTATTGTTCTAGCTAAAACAATACCATATTGACTGAGAGTAGAGAGTAGTGTGGATATACTTGTCTTGTTCCTTACTTTTCTGTAAATGCTTTGATTTTTTTTTTCATGCTATTGTTGGGGGTACAGCAAAGAAACTGATGACATTACAGCTCAATGACATGATAAAGGTTTTTTTATGATATATATGAGAGAATGGCCAGAGACACCTAGAACAGTTCAGGATAGACAGAGAAAGAAGTAGACTGTGTTGTGTTCTAAAAAGACTAGGATATGATTTGTAGCACAAAGTATGATGAGGTGGGAGGTGTGCCTCAGTGGGCAGGCTCATGCTTAGGCATCCCTTCCCCTGAGGTAGGAGACATGCAATGTGTATAGTGCAGAATAGAGTTTATTTAGGTTCTATGAAGGGGAGTTGAGAAAGTAGTAGAGACTGAGAATGCTAGAGAGGGAGAAATGGAAAATGGGAGAGAGGGGAGGAGAGGAATGTCAGCAAAAGTGAAGAGGGAGAGGGAAGGGGGAAGTGGAAGGAGGGAAAAGTGGGTTAAGGAGAGAAAAGAATCAGACAGAAGGTACAGAGAGAGCAAGGAGGGGTCAAACAGCCCCTTTTATAGCAAGCCAGGCCTGCCTGTTGTTGCCTAGTAACTGTTGGGTGGAGCTCTGAAGAAATGCTAACATGCCTCCATTTTGGTTTAGTTTTAAAAAGGAGAAACTAGAAAGAGGCAAAGGTGAATCAAGAATAGGGTCATTGTGATCTTTAGTTGCTTCCTGCTGCCTTTGGGGCCACATGTCTGGAAAAACTAAGAAAGTGGGGATGGGGTGTCGGTCTAGTCTTAGGAGAGTCTCTTGTTTCCTAGCTGTGCAGGATCTGTGGTACCATCTGTGAGTAGGAAAGAGCAGGTCCAGTAGAAGCATCCACATCTGTGAGAGCAGGCGCTGACACATCTGTGGTTTGCTTCTCTGGAGCTGTCCTGGATGTAGATTTTGAGTAAACACCTGCACATAGCAAGGTGTTGGAACACTTAAGTATATTTGGTTAGGAGAATAAAGTCAAGTGCTTTTGGGAGAAAAAGAAATGTTCTCAGGTGTACATTTGAAACCCTTAGGTCTTAGTGGTTTGTGTGAGAGGAGTTCCAATCCCAGGGAACAGAGAGGAATCCCAGCCCCTGGAATAGGTAACAGGTGGGAACATAGGCTATTGATTGGCAGGTGTACTTATCTAGATGGAGTCTGTGTGGTCCATGAGAGGTGGAACTGATTGGCTATACTGGAGCTCATAAGTTTACAAAGAGATTAACCTGTTAACAGCTTTTACACTCTTTAAGATGCAATTGAGAAAGACAAAAAAACCTTTTGTGGAACAGAAGGAGCAACAGGATATAGTTTCTTCTATCTGAAAGACTGAACATATATATATATATGTATATATATATGTATATATGTATGTATATAAGTATGTATTTGTATATAACATATATATACATATCATAAATATATATATATAATTGGCAGCTTGAAAAATATTTTAACTATACACTTAAAAGACAAATTTTTAAAACTTTAAAATTTGACCATGTGAATATGATAGTTGATTATATAGTTTAGTATGAGAAATATATTAAATCTGCAGTTAAGAGTGATTGCACCACATTTTCTGTATCCATTTCTCTGTTGAGGGACATCTGGGCTGTGTCTAGCTCATGACTATTATAAATATGGCTTCTATGAAATAGTGGACCATGTGTCCTTATTACATGTTGGATCATCTTCTGGGTGTATGCCCAGGAGTGGTATAGCTGGGTCCTCAGGTGGTACTATGTCCAATTTTCTGAGAAACCACCAGACTAATTTCCAGAGTGGTTGTACCAGCTTGCAATCCCACCAGCAATGGAAGAAGAGTGTTCCTCTTGTTCTACATACTTGCCAGCATCTGCTGTCACCTGAGTTTTTGGTCTTAGCCATTATGACTTGTGTGAGGTGGAATATCAAGGTCATTTTGATTTGCATTTCCCTGATGACTAAGGATGTTGAACAGTTCTTTAGGTATTTCTGAGTCCTTCAAGATTCCTTAGTTGAGAATTCTCTGTTTAGCTGTTCCCCATTTTTAACAGGATTATTTGGTTCTCTGCATTCTAACTTCTTGACTTCTTTGTATATATTGGATATTAGACATCTATTGGATGTAGGATTATTAAAGATGTTTTCCCAATCTGTTGGTTGCTGGTTTATGCTATTAATAATGTCATTTGCTGGCGTAGGGTATAGGGGACTTTTGGGATAGCATTTGAATTGTAAATGAATAGAAAATCTATTAAAAAATTAAAAAAAAAAAACAGTGTCATTTGCCATAAAATTGCTTTGCAATTTTATGAGGTTCCATTTGTCAATTCTTGGTCATAGAGCATAAGACATTGGTGTTATGTTCAAGAACTTTTCCTATGTGCCTAAGTGTTCAAGACTTTCCCCACTTTCTCTCCTATTAGATTCAGTGTATCTGGTTTTATGTAGAGGTCCTTGGAATTGAGCATTCTACAAGGAGTTAAGAATGGATCAATTTGCATTCTTTTACACGTTGAGCATGTTGATTGCCAGTTGAACCAGCACCATTTGTTGAAAATCTATCTTATTTTTCCACCTGGTGGTTTTAGCTCCTTTGTCAATCTATGTGGGTTCATTACTGGGTCATCAATTCTATTCCATTGATCTACCTTGCTGACATTGTTTCAATACCATGCAGATGCCTTAAGCATAGTTCTCCTGGGACCTTCCTGGGCTGAGTGTCTTAGGGGAAGAAATAGGGCTAGAGCTGTGGTAGCATTGTTGACCTGGCTGCAGCACAGCTGTGCAGGTAGAATCTTTGTCCTCTATGGTTTTGTGAGTAGTAGGGGTCCATATGATACCCTGGGAAAGGGAAGGTGGGGACCCTAACACCAGTGAGAAAGAACACAGGACTGGCCATGTCTGTGGTTCTTGAGGACATTGCTCCTGGCTTGTCTCAGATTCCCACTGTGCAGTCCCTGCTGGTTTATGCAAGAGTTTTTTTCTATGTACACTCTGACTTTTGAGATGGCCAGCTGCCGAGCAATTGTAGGAGAGAACTGTGAATGCTGGAAACTCAATGTAAGTTGCTTGAGAATCCTCTGTTCTCTGAACTATTTTTTATTTCAGTAGGTTATAGACCCTAATACGGTGAACATTAGTCCATTCTTGAGGCTGCTTGGTACTGTTTGTCTAGGAGAAGGTCTTACCCTGTAGTAAGTTCCTAGCTGGCCTGGAACTATGTAGACCAGGCTAGCCTCCAACTCAACAGATCTGCCTGCCTCTGCCTCCTGAGTGCTGGGACTAATGTGGTAGTGCAACATACCCAGCAAAGGGGTTTTTATTTCGTTATGGTCTCAGTGTTTATAAACATTGTATCCTATAGCACACTGGAAATGTAACATAATGAACAGGATGATCTGAGGGTTGAAGGTTATGGAGTTTCTGTTTTTCATTTTGTTTAGGTTTTGTCAGGTGGGTGGGAGGAGGCTGTTTAGGATGATATCAGGCTATCCTAGGGTTCAGGCTGGCCTTGGACTCATGGGGACCCTCCTACCTCTGCCTCCTAAGTTCATGTGTCCTGTTTCTCTGTTCACTCCTGCCACAAATAATATAGATGTTGTTGTTCTTCTTTGTGATTCTTTTATATTTTTATGTATTTAGGTATTCTGCCTGCATGTATTTCCATGTGAGGGATTTAGATCCCCTGGAAGTGGAATTACAAACCATTGTGCGCTGCAATGAGTGTTTAGGGAACTGAATCGAGCTACTTTCGTTAAGAACAGCTTGTGGTCTTAACTGCTGAGCCATCTCTGCAGCCCTGGGTTTCTTTTTCTTTTTTGAGATAGTCTTGTAATGTAGTCCCAACTGGCCTGAAACTTGATATTATACACCGGACTGGCCTTAAGCTGCTAGTGACCTTTCTGCTTCTCACAATGGAATTCTAGGCCTGTGCTACCATGACCAGTGAGGGATGCTTAGAAATTTCATATTCTTTTCTTGTAAATAAGGAGTTCCAGTCTGGACGAGGCTGGCAAATAAAGCCGGTGAGTGAAAGCAGTTGAACTAGAGGTGCTCAGACATGATGATGCTCTTGTTCTCCAGGGTGCTATGACCTGGTTAAGCCCAGTACAGGAATTCTATATTGAGCTGATGACTACCCTCCCTGAGATGCACATTGCGGTCACTGTAGATATAAGATCAACTATCAAAGTGTGGGACTGTCACAACAGCAAAGCTCTGGCAACTAAGCACATGTTCTCTTCCTGTCAAATACTGAAAGCTGTCTTTACAAAGGATGGCCCGATTGTGTTGGTAAGTGACATGCACCACCCCCAGCCAAATCTGGAATAGTCACACAGAACAAAACACTTGCTAGTTTGAGGTACCATTATTGTCAAATCTCAACTTGCCTTAGTAGAGTCTCTGTGAACACTGAGAGTCAATCACAGTATACCATAAACATGACCATCCCTTAGCCTTTGACACATCAAAATTCTTTCCTGGGATCTGGGGAGANGTGGCTCAGTGNGTAGCAGTGTCTGCTGTGCAAGNNTGAAGATCCAAGTTCAAATCCCTGATACTCACATAAAAAGTGGGATGTGGCTAAATGTGTCTGTAACCCCAGTGNTGTTGGGGATGAAAACACAAGGGTCACTGGGACTAGATGGCTGCTAGCCAAGCCAGCCTCGCTCCAGGTTCAACAAGAGACTCTCTGAGGAGAAGGGTGGTCTAACAGGGTACCTGGCAGCCTTCTCTGGTTTCCATGTGTGCCCCAGTATATAATGCCCATACTCATGCTTAAGAATAGAAATAACAAGCACAAGAACACACACACTTTTTCTAAGTGATTTTATATCTTCTTGTCTTTGAAAGGTTTATTACTCCTGAATCCATGAATTTGGTTAGAGACAGTAGAGAAAAATGTGAATTTTATCACATATACAGAAAAATGGATAATGCTGACATTCCAGTGAGTCCTGGGGAAGAGTGTTTTAGGGTAGAAAATCTTTATACATAACCTACCTCTTGAGTTTAAGACAGAGTATTATGATATAGTCCTGGCTGGCCTAGAACTCCGTGGGTAGACTAGGGTGGTCTAACTCGCAGAGATCAGACTGCCTCTGCCCTCTGAGTGCTGGGATTTAAGACATATGCTAGCATGCCCTACAAAAGTTTCTTTAAAAATAAATCCTGCAGGGCATGGTGGTGCATGTCACAGAGGCAGATGAATCTCTTGCATTTCAGGCCAGCCTTATCTACAAAGTAAGTTCCAGTGTAGCCAGGGCTACATAGAGAAATCTTTCCTCAAAAAAGATTCAAAAGTGAAAAATACTTTGTATGTGAATATTTTGCCTGCATGTGTGTCTATGTATCCTCTCTCTCTCTCTCTCTCTCTCTCTCTCTCACTCACTCACTCACACACACACACACACACACACACACACACACACACATACAGTTACCTACTGAGTCATTCCCCCCAGGACAAGAGAGTCTTCTTCCATGGGATCAGCGCAGACACTCTGTGAGGCAGGCTGGTCACAGCTTTGGGACCCCTTACTGGACGTGAAGACACAGTGGTGTATCTCAGAGCAGAGAACACTGCTTCCTCCATGCTTAACCTTCCCCCACTGACCGGGTGCTGCTGCTCTGATTTCAGATAGCTGATACCACAGGTAATCTGTACATCTTTAGGATTCCTGATTTACACCTCATTTCCAGACACAATGTATTCCCACACGGTATTGATGAACTCTACTGCTCTCCTCAGAAGAAATGGGTCTTTCTGATTATGAGACACCCACATGTCTTGACAAAGGTAGGTGTGTTCTAGAATCTCCAGGGTGAACGTGACAGACAGTGGGAAGGTTGAGCCCTCAGGGAAGTCTGGGCAGGCCACTCCCCCTCTCCTAAGCCCTATCATAAGAAAAGCCATAGAATAATGTGCTTGGTAACAGTCACGTGACCAGTCACAATGGCAAATGTCTATTAGTAAAGTGTCCTTGAAATGTGGCTCAGCCAAAGGATGAAGGCAGGTGAAATAACTGTCCCCAGACACCTTTGTTGGATAGAAAGCAATTTTCAATCACTGGCTGACATGCTCACCAGTGGCTGGTGCATTTCAGATAAGTGCTACCATACCCAATGCTTTATATACTGCCTTCTCTCTTAACTGCCAGCTCTCTGGTGCCTGGTTCCTAGGTACTGTGAGAGCAATGGTCTGCTCAGAGTTCAAGTACTCCTGAGGGTCCATGCATGTTTATTTAGTTTTATACACTGATACACATTCAAAGCAGCCTGGGTTACAGTATGACAATCTCAATGCCTCATTAAAAAAAGAGTCCAGAACAGCCCTGGACTGGTCCCCTGCACAGGGAAAATGTACTTAACCAAGCTCTGCCTGAGGCATCCATTGAGGGAGGCTGACTGAGGTGCCCTTTGACCTGAATCAGGGACTCCATTCTGTCTCTGAATGTGACGGGAGGGGCAGGAAGAGGATGAGATATTCCGACTCGGAGTGGGAGCAATGACTGCTCCACCCTGTCCTGTGTGAAGAACAGATGCAGCCACTCGTGGGTTTCTTTAGAAAGCCCCTTGTCTTGAGTGTGCTTGGGCCAGGCTGCAGAGATTTACTCTTCATTGATTCTGCTGGGCAATGTTCTCTGCAGGTGGTTTACATGAACAGCTTACTGAGGACATCAGAATTCTCTGACCCAGTGTCTACCAATCTCAAATTTTCCTTATGCCAAAGAGCCTTCTGGACCCCAAGAAGGGAAGACAGGATAACCCTGATGTCCAGAAATATACCCCCAATCCTCACAACATTTGGCACATTTGATATGAAGTTGGAAGAGATCGGGAACAAAGTATCTGTGCAAGGTAAACCTTAAAAAATTCTCAAGCCAGACATGATGGCACAAGCCCAAATCAGGAGACTGAGTCAGGAAAACTTCATAGAGGCTGCTGTCTCACAAACGAAACAGATGGAGCTGAGAAGATGGTTTAGCATGTGCACATGCATACATACACTCATACAGATGTGTGTACACACACACACACACACACACACTGATAAAGTTAAAAAATAAAAATAAATGGCCAAGAATTTGTAGTACACACCTTAAAACCCAGCATTCAGGAGGAGAAACAAATAGAATTCTCCGGGTTCCAGGTCAGCCTGATGTATGCAGTGAGTACCAGGTTAACCATGGATGTATAGTGAGACTTTGTCTCAAGAACAAAAACCCCATTTGACAAGCAATAAAGAACTATATTATGGGGTGGCAAAATGTTTCGGGCAGTGGTTCTCTACCTGTGGGTTGTGAACCCTATGGCAAATTTCCATCTTCAAAAATACTTAAGTCAGCAATCTTAACAGTAACAAAATTACCATTATGAAGTAGCAATGAAAGTACCTCTATGGCAGGGCAGACCCCCTCCCCGCACTGCCGCATGAGAACTGCATTAAAGTTCAGTGGGAAGCATTAGGACATTGAGAAGCACTGGCTAGAGGCTAGAGACACTTACCTACCAAGCCTGACAACCTAGTTCAATTCCTGGGGTACCACATGATGGAGAAGAGATCTAAATCCCTCAAGTGGTCCCCTGACCCCCACATGTATGCTTCTGGCACAAATACCTACACAAACATAATAATGTAAAAACAATTTTTAAAAGAAATCCCCATTTCTTTTGTGTCTCCCACAAGTGCTCAGAGTAATCTATAAATACTTGTCATTGATTTGCCCTTTTAGTCTTTGAAGACAGGGTTTCTCTGGGTAATCATGGCTAACCTGGATTTTGCTCTGTAGAATAGACTGGCCACAAACTTGGAGATCCACTGAACTGTGCCTGATTATGGATCACCGTATGATGATGCTCTACATGCTGTTTTTTGTAAAGGGAGCAGGAGGCCCCTTGGCCAAATGTGAACTTGTGCCTGCTTGATGGCCACTAGAGTAGCGATCTACAGTTCTCTTGGGCAGACTTGTTTCCATTTCTGTCATGCACTAGGGACTGGGTTCTACTGTCCTTTGCCAGTACATTTGTCTTGCCAATTTTGAGCTACTGACTGTCTACACCTTCACTGTGTGATAGCCTATCTTTCCATGTCCAAGGACAAGGACTTCGCGGGACATACACTTGACAGAGTCCTGTCAGACCAGTGGACTGTTTTCATTGTCTCTTTTAGACTAGCATGCCATGGAAGGAGGGATATGCTTTTCACTAAGCATTAAGGATTTTCCTCCTACTTGAATGAGTGTAAAAATTGCCTCTGTATTTTCTGTTTGTTTGGAACAGGACATTTGGTGGGAAGTTTCTCTTTGCAAGATTACAAGGAGCAAGCCGAATGGATGGGAGTCAGTGATAAGGATACGATTGTTTGTTCAACTAGATCCTCTCTCTTGCTCTTCAGCATAGATGGTGTCCGTCTGCAGACATTTCAGTACTGTCCTGAACAGATCTTGGGACTATGGGTGGTATGTTTGGAATGTGTTTCCCTCCAGTGGGTTTTTTAAAAAATAGATTTATATTTTTTAAACTTCATACTGTTGGGGTGTGCGCATGTGCACTTGTCTGTGCATGCGCACTTGCAGAGGTCACAGGCAGACTCCTGGCGTTAGTCTCTCTCTTTCCACCTTTCCATGGACTCAGAGCACCAAGCTTGCTCAGCAAGTGCCTTTACCTGATGAGCCTCTCCTAGGCCCTCTCCCTGTCCTTTGATCTGACATTGACTCCAGCCTACTAACACTTGGGTGTTCTTTGAAGGACCCAGTTCATGTCATTGTCACCTGTAACGATGCCTCTTTGGATGTATACGCATGGGAAGAGAGAAGCCCTCTCCTAAGGAAGTGTTATCGACTGCAAAACAGGAGATATCTGCCACCATCCAGGTAAGCTCTGCTTCTTGACTTAAATTGGACATTAATTTGAAAACATTTCTGGTGCTGGAGAGTTGGCTCAGCAGTTAAGAGCACTGGCTGCACTTTGGGAGGACTTGGGTTCAATCCCCAGCATCTACATGCAGCTCACACCAGCATCTGACTGACACCTTCACACCAATATATTGAAAACTATGGTAAACATATTTAAAAGTTCTAAATAAAAATGCACTTTTAAAAAGAAATGAACTTTCAAGAAAATATATGACTAATTGATGATCTCCAGCATCTCACAGAGCAGACAGTGTGCTGTAAATGTCTAATATGTAAGTAGTAGAGTCAGGAGGATCCAGAAGTTCAAGGTCATCTTCTGCTATTTATCAAGTTTGGCAGCCAGATTGGGTTCAGTACAAAACAAAACAAAACAAAACAAAGCCAAAAAATAGGGTCTGGTAAGCACAGCACGCACCTTTAATCCCAGCAGTAAGGAGGCAGCCAAGTTGCTATCTTGTCAGTTCGAGGCCAGCCTGGTCTACACAGTGAGTCCCAGGACAGCCAGGGCTATAGAGCAAGATTCTGTATTAGGAATGAAGGAAGGGAGGGGAAAGAAAGAATTGCTAGTTCTGGGAACTCAGCACATACAGTTTGCCCAGAGTCCCCTTTCCAAAAGTGTCAACAGCACATGACAATTTACCATTATTATTTATATTATATGTATGGCTTAAAGATAGTTCTCCCTCTGAGCATAGTGGCACAGAGCTATATTTCCAGCATGCAGGAAACTGAGGCAGAAGAATTACCTCAAGTGTGAGGCTAGCCCATGCTACTTTCAAATTTGATGCTAATCTGGGCCATATAATTGAAACCTTATTTCAATTTTTTCCCCATACTCTGTGGGCATTATCTTCATTCACTTCATTGTTTGTTGTGGTTGTTGTTGGTGGTGGTGGTGGTGTTTGGTACACTTTGATGTGTTGTTTATTTGTTTGTTTCCTCCACTGTGCTGTGGAGAGACTTTGTAGTTTGATTCAGTCCCATTTGTCAATTCTTGTTTTGGTTGTTGGTACTTGGGAGTCCCTAGTCAAGAACTCCTGCCTAGATGGAGTCATGGAGCTTTTTCTACAGATTCTCTCTTAGTCATTTTCCAGTCTAAAATCTGGTCTTTTTTTCAATGTGTTATGAGCTGACTATTGAATTATTGAGTAGTGGGATGTATAAGAATGTTTTGGCGTTTCAATCTTACTAACATCATCTATTGGAGAGCCTATTCCTTATCCTTAAAAAGAAATCAACAAACCATAAAAGTGCAGGTTCTCCTCCTAGGTCCTGCTGCAGGTGTTTGAGGGAAGGATCATTCATTCTGCTTTGGTCCCAGCAGCTTGCTGTGACATATTTTAAAATCTGATACTGTGATAGCTTCAGTTTTGTTATTTTGCTTAAGAAGGCCTTGGCTATGTAAAGTGTGTGTGTGTGTGCATGTACATGTATTGTGATTTTGAGACATCTTGTATACCCCAAGACTGGCCTCAAGCTTACTATGTGGTTAAGGCTAGCCTATAAATTTATGTATCCAGGGCTTGCATTGAATCCTGAACCTCTTCCCTTTCACTCAGTCTCAGATTTTTAAAGTGGTATTAGTTTCTTCTCCTTCAGGATTTGGAAAGGGCTCTACAATGTCCTTCTGGCTTTTATAAGGTGTTGAAACATCCTTGTCATTGGGGTCTGTCATTCTATAGATGATCAGGTGGAATGCCCCTCTAATTTCACATTTCTGATTTAATTATTAGAAACTTGTTCTTGTTGAATCTAGTGTCAATGGTTGGACCTCAATGTATTTGGGCTTGCCCTGCCTTTGACTCTGTAGACTTACCAGTTTGGGGAAGGTATTTTGTCTTTCTTGTGCTGGGGGAGTGAATCCTGGGGCTTCCACATGTAAAGGATAAATTCTGAACTTTACCCCAAATAATGAATAAATAATGAACTTTACCCCAAATTTTCAGGGAGTTTTGCTCTGTCTCCCACATCCCAGGTGGAAGGAGGTAGGGGTACCATTTATACCATCTCAGTGCAAAGGGTGGGGATGTCAGGTTTTGGCTAGAGTCTGCAAGGCCATGGGCAGGAGGCTGTGTAATTGCCCAGGGCAGGCCTCACACTTATGAGCTTCTAATTCATCTTTTAGAGGTTTATCTCAGTAGTAAAGAACAGAAAGATTGACATGTGCCCACCATCTCGGGGACCTATTGCAGTTGGGATGCACTGCTATATTCACTCTGAGTGGACCAAGTTTGGCAAGGAGAACAGAACTCAATTTTAAAATAAATTTATAAATTGAATCTTTGGATTTTATCTGAGACAAGGTCCCTCTATGTAGCCTAGACTAACTTCAAACTCCCTCAAACTCGGTCAGTTCTCTGGCCTCAGCTTCTAAGTGGAAGTGATTTATGGGTCTGTGGCATCGCACCCGGCTGCTCTCTCTGTTCTTAAGCTAGGTAATGTACTGAACAACTGAAAATTGAGAAATGGGTCAGAGGTCTATTGCAGAAGGCTGGGATTGCAACTCATGCTATGGATGATAGTCCTCCTTTGCCAAAGTACGCAGTTACTAAAAATTAACCTGGGATAGCTCAGCAGTTTAGGCAACTGCCACTAAGCCAGACAAGTTCAGTCTCTGGAACCTATAAGGGAAAGGAGAGAACTGATTCCCACAATTATTACCTACTCACTCAATTCATAGGAGCATAGACATATACTCATGTACACATACCCACACACACACACACACACGTACACATACATACACATACAAGCACACATAGCCACACATACCCATTTATGCAGGCACACAGGCACACACGTGTGTGATCACACATGCACACACACAGGCATGCACACATAGGCACATACCCACTCAGGTACACACATGCTCAAGTACAAACACACAAACACACACACACAAGTGGATACCTACACACATGACAACTAAGTATATTTTTATTTGCTTATGTATATGAGTACACTACAGATGTCTTCAGACATACCAGAAAAGGGCATCAGATGCCATTACACCTGGTTTTAAGCCAATAAGTCAATATGTGGTTGCTGGGAATTGAACTCAGGAACTCTGGAAGAACAGTCAGTGCTATAAACCACTGAGCCATCTCTCCAGTCCCCAAAACAAAAGTATTTAAAAGTTTTAAACAGATTCAGGACTGTGATGAGAAGACAGTCCTTTAACTATCAGTGGATAAACCTCACTCCCATTTGAGTACTGACATCTTGGTTTTTGTTCCCTTTGGCAGCTTCATTAACAGAGCATTATGTGACGATGTGAGCATAATTGGAGTGGTGACAAATAGCCCCTCCCCCTGCTATCTGAAGGCATATACCTTGACATCTGCTCTTGAAAACTGAATGAGTTGTGTGTCCTCTTCCTCAATGATAATAAAAGTTTATTTGCAAGCACAGGCTGGCGATTTCAGTGTTGCGAAGCAGTGAAGAGGCCAAATTTGGTGGTGCACACCTTTCATCCTGACTCTGGGAGTCGAAAGCAGTGGAAGATCTGAGTTCTGAGACCGGCCTGGTCTACACAGCTAGTTCCAGGCTAACCAGTTTACATTAAGAGAACCTATCCCTGAAACAAAACGTATGGCTAGATGTACAAGCCATTTGGCTGTGACGTCTGTCATTTCATTGCTTTTGGGTTGACTCAGACAGCCAGGCCATGTGGGCAGCTTATCAATGCAGAAGCCTTGTTGCAAATTGAAATAAAAAAGACCTTTTCTGAGACTATACTTATCCCTTCCCCAATTCCTCCTTTAAACCTTCCTCACTGCTCTCTTTTGAATTCTTGACAGATTTTTTTTTTTCTCTCTCTAACCACTTTTGAAATCAAGGGCATGTGGGCTGGAGAGATGGCTCAACAGTGAAGACCACTGGCTGCTCTTCCAGAGGAAATGGGTTCAATTGCTAGCACACAGACAGCAGCTAACATCTGTCTGTAACTCCAGTTCCAGGGGATACTGTACAATTCACACAAACATACATCATACATATAGGCAAACTAGCAACATAAAATCTTTTGAGAGAGAGTGAGAGCAAGAGAGAGAGAGAGAGTGGGAGGGAGGGAGAGCAAGAGAGAGAGAGAGAGAGAGAGAGAGGGGGACCAGGAGAGGGAGAAGAACCAAGAGGCCAAGAGTAACCAAGAAAGCCAGAGGTCAAAGAGCATACCTTTAATCCCGCATCATGGGAGACAGAGTCAGCCAGAACTGAGTACAAGCCCAGAATGTTTACAGAGTGAGTTCCAGGACAGTCANTGTACAATTCACACAAACATACATCATACATATAGGCAAACTAGCAACATAAAATCTTTTGAGAGAGAGTGAGAGCAAGAGAGAGAGAGAGAGTGAGAGAGAGGGAGAGATAGAGAGAGAGAGAGAGAGAGAGAGAGAGAGAGAGAGAGAGAGAGAGAGAGAGAGAGAGAGAGAAATTATTAAAAGCCAGGTGGTGGAAGAGCATACCTTTAATCCCGCATCATGGGAGACAGAGTCAGCCAGAACTGAGTACAAGCCCAGAATGTTTACAGAGTGAGTTCCAGGACAGTCAGGGCTATGCACATATATGTACACAGATTCTTTAACAACCTTAAAATGGAAATTTAAAATTGAGCTTATGGTTTAAAGGGATTAGAGTCAATATGGTGGAGCAAAGGAATGGAGGCAGGAACAGTGCAGAGTGCACGTCTTCATCTGCACACAGGAAGCAAAGAGATTCCATGGGAATGACAAGTCTTTTTAAACCCCAAAGCCTGTCCACAGGGACACACCCCCTCCAACAGAACCACACCTCCTAATCCTTCCAACATAGTTCCAACTATTGACCAAGCTTATGGGAGTCATTCTCATCAGATCACCACACATGTGTACACATGCAAATCACACAGAATTATGCGAAGAAAGAAACCCCATAGCTCAGCCACTTAAGGGACAAACCTAAGGAATCCTCAACCATATGGTGAGCTCAAGGCTAACCTGGATCACATGACACTGCCTCTCAAATAAAACCAAAGGACACGAGACAAGGCTTGGCAGTTCAAACGAGAGCTGCTCTTTCAGAGGCTCCAGGTTCAATTCCCAGCACCCACAGGTCAGTTCACAACTGACAATCCAGTTCCAGCAATCCAACACCCTCTTGTGGCCTCTGAGGTAACTACATGCTTTTGGTACACATTCAGGCAAAACAAACTTACATACATTCATACATACATACATACATACATGCAAAATAAGCTCCCTGACTGTATGACTCTCTAGGTAAGGGAAGTGTATGACTGGAGACCCAGCACTCAGGAAGCTGAGCCTGATCACAGGAAGCTCAAGGTAGCTTAGACTGTGTGACAAAACCCTTTATCAATTAAGTAAATAAGGCTATATGGCTAAACAGAAGAGACTTTTCTGAGTTGGGGGATGAAAATATTATCAACTGAAAAAAACAGGCAAAACAGAGACAATTTGTTCATAGAATTTTAAGGAATTTCATAATGACATTCAGTGTTTTGTGCCCTTCCCCCAGCCTTGAGCAGGGTACACAGACCTTGAGTGATTACCACAGTTTTATGACCTAGGTGGAGTTGTCTTTCTTGCTGCACCTGCCATTTCCCACAGGAACTTAGAGGAATAGATTGCACGCTGAACTTGGTGTGCAACATAATCCAGCTGAAACAAAGGATGGGTTTTGTGGTCTTTTCTTTATAAGCTGGAGCTACAGAGTTAAACTTTGAAGCTTGATCAGAACCTTGTCATGGCTCTATGCACAATTTTAAACTTTTAATTCTTTTTATTTAAGGCTTTCTTTACCATATACCAAAGCCCATCTCCAATGACACATGTGCAGTCATTTGAAATTTTATTGTTGGGAAAGACTTTATCTGTCACAATGCTATTATATAATTTTGTAAATGATTCATAAAGTGTTGCTTTCACCAGAGATAAAGTCATGTTAGTGACCTCAGCTCAAGGGATGGTTTCTTACCCATTAGTCTTGTTTAAGATCTTAGCCTAGGAGGCGCGGGAGGAGTGGAGATGGCTGCAGCGGCGGTGGCTGGGGGGGGGGGAGCTTGAGAGGGATCCTGGCTGCCAGTTGTCGATAGTGCCTCGGGGGGCGGGGGGGGGGGGGGGGGGAAGGGGCTGGGAGCCCAGGGGAACTGCTGGGGTCGTCCCAGTGGTCCCAGGGGAGGTGGAGGTGGTGAAGGGGCAGCCATTCGACGTGGGCCCACGCTACACGCAGCTGCAGTACATCGGCGAGGGAGCGTAAGGCGTGGTCAGCTCAGCTTATGACTACGTGAGCAAGACCAGAGTGGCCATCAAGATCAGCCCCTTTGAACATCAAACCTACTGTCAGGGCACACTGAGGGAGATCCAGATCTTGCTGCGATTCAGCCATGAGAATGTCATAGGCATCCGAGACATCCTCAGAGCACCCACCCTGGAAGCCATGGGAGATGTTTACATTGTTCAGGACCTCATGGAGACAGACTGTACAAGCTGCTAAAAAGCCAGCAGCTGAGCAATGACCACATCTGCTATTTCCTCTACCAGATCCTCCAGGGCTTCAAGTACATACACTTGGCCAATGTGCTGCACCGGTACCTGAAGCCCTCCAATCTGCTTATCAACCTGGGATATCAGTTCTTTCCTAAATAAATTGTGGCACAGAAAATTCAAATAAGAAAAGATAGTTTACTTACTTTAAAAAGCTTCTAGAGATGTTAATTGGCTAAGACCTCATCTTAAGCTTACCCCAGGAAAAATTAAACCTTTGTTTGATATTCTCAAGATGCATGCAAATTCTAATTCCCCTGGACAATTAACTGATGAGGCACAAATATCTTTGCAGAAATTAGAGGAATTCATTAGCCAACAACAGATACATTATACAGACTATGATCAATTGTTGGCTGTTTGGGTTACTGCTACTCACGTCACCACAGCAATTCTTTGGCAAAGGGGATCATTAATGTGGATTCATCTTTCTTCACCTCCAAGAAAAGTTTGAATACCCTATAATGAAGCTGTTGCTGTGTCAATACTGAATTGTAGGATAGAATCGTGAAAGTATTTTGGAAACGATGTCATAAGAACCTGATGAAATGTTTATTCTTATTCCAAACAACAACTAAACTGGTTATTTAAGAATATTGATATTTGGCCTATTGCATGTGCAAATGTTTCAGGCAAAATTGACAAGTTGTTACACTTTGCCTCTATGCATGCTTTTGCATTTCCTGTAAGTTTGTGTATATAGACAATAGAGAAAGTGCTTTCTGAATTTACAGATGGCTCATCAAATGAAAAAGCAGCATATGTGATTGGATTCCATGTTTATTCTTTGAGTTTTCCCCCTGCTTCAAAAATAATTGAATTATGTGTTGTAGCTAATTGTATTAGTCAGGGTTCTCTAGAGTCACAGAACTTACGGATAGTCTCTATATAGTAAAGGAATTTATTGATGACTTACAGTCTGCA
>NW_018393543.1:77365-80335 GCF_900095145.1 Mus pahari | reverse complement strand
GAAAAAAAAAAAAAAAGAAAAAGTGCTCATCCTGGATAGCCTGGACAGACCCCTTAGGGCAATGTCACAGCAGATTTGTATACCAGGTACATTGTAGGCCTTACACAGGAACAATTGGCCATACAAAACCATTCTTTGCATTATCAAAATAGTAATACCTTGAGACAATAATTTGGTATTTCTGGAAAATATTCAAGTTATAAAGAATTGTTCTCTGTGTCTGCAATTTCTTCTGTACCACATAATGGTGTTGATTCTCAAGGACTCATATCTAATCAATTATGGCTAATGGATGTTACTTGTATTTCCTTATTATCCTAAAGGACAAGGTATTGTGGAACAGGCCCATGGAACGTTAAAACCATATTTTCATTTAAAAAACAAAAACAAAAAAGGGGGAATTGTATCCATGTACACCACAAAATTATTTAAATCATGCTTTTTATTTTAAAATTTTAAAATTTGTATGCCAAGGAACTCTCTGAGTGTGGGAGGAACAGCTCCTGTTGTTTTTGCCCTGGATTTGCAAGGAAAAAAACGAGCTCCTTAGAATGGAAATAGATACAGTTATAGAAAGGATAGAAACCTCTATTTCCCGTTTGCAAGAATCTCTAACATCCTTGTCAGAGTTAGTGCTTCCAAACAGGAGAGGACTTGAACTTGTATCCCTTCAACAGTGAGGACTATGTGCAGCCCTCAACAAAGAATGTTAGTTTTACATCAATCATTCAGGAATAGTAAAGGATTCTATGACTAAATTTCTACAAGTCTAGCCAAAGGAAAAGAGAAAAGGACCAAATCAGGGATGGTTTGAATCCTGATTCTCCATTTCCCCATAGCTTACAACTTTAATTTTTACATTGCTTGGACCCTTAATTATAATCTTGTTGCCTTTAACTTTTGGACCTTGTATCTTAAACAGATTGGTTGCCTTCACAGAGGATTGCTTTCAGCAAGCTCAGCTGTTCACCATGGCGGTTACTCACAGCTATGATGAATGCATATTAAGTGAAAATTCATATGTCCTTCATGGCTTTGGTCTGAACGAGAAGGAATGTGCTATACAAGACTGGTAGTCAGAGACAGGGAAAAATGTTCTGAAGCTCCTATCGACCTAAGAAAGAGACAAATCAAAAACATATGCTTGTACTCCATGATGGGTAAGGAGCAATGTAGACACCAATCTAAGACAGGCATGGTCACCTGGCCACTCTCTACCTTTATTTGTTTTATGGAAAACAAATAAATCTTGTGCCCCAGTCTAGCTCATCTTAAAAAAACAAAGAAGGGAGAATTGTGGTCTTCCCCCAGTCTTGAGCAGGCAAACAGACCTTAAGTGCTTTCCACAATGGGTTTTACAACCTAGTTGGAATCCTCTGCCTCATTACACCTACAATTTCCTACAGGAACTTAGAGGAATAGACTGCCTTCTGAGCTTGCTTTGCAACATAATCCAGCTGGAACAAAGGATGGGTAGTGTGGTCTTCCCTTTATAAGCTTGAGCTGCAGAATTAAACTTTGTGCGTTGATCAGAACCTTGTCTTGGCTTCATCCTTCTCCTGAACCCCATCCATTTTCATTTCCAGCCCCACTTCAAGTAAACCCAGTTTTTCAATGGCCCCTTGATGGCTACATTGTTTCTACAAAATTGGAGAAGGTATTAGAAATCAGACCCCAAACCCTCAGAAAAGTATGAGAGAGCCCGTCGGAAACCAGGATTGTGGAAGCCAGGATGCTTGGAGCCAATTCTTGTTATGGCAGGAACCATGGCCTTGCACAGAAAGCCTGCTAGACAGTTATGGGTTGGTGTGAGAGGGAGCATAGTAGGTGCTCAGGTTGTTGCACCATTTGCCCTTCCTGTTTTTTTCCCACCCTGCTCGGTATTGCAGAGTTTACCTCGGTGCCAGGAAGACTCTTCTACCCTGGAGCTTACAAAAAAATTTAAAGTCTGGCCAGGGCTGGAGAAATGAACCAGCTGTAGACCAGGCTGGCCTCAAACTCAAATATGCACCTGCCTCTACCTCCTGAGTGCTGAAATTTAATGGTATGTACCTGGCTCTCTGCCATATTTTGACTATATAAACACTTAGGTTTAATGAAATCGTTGGTGCTAATATTTCCATTTGCCTTATATCATAACCCACAGTGGGCTGGGCCCTCCCACATCAATCACTACTTAAGGAAGCACCCTACAGGATTGCCTACAGTCTGATCACTTGGAGACATTTTCTCCATCCAGATTCCCTTCCTTCAGATGACTCTAGCTTGTATCAAGTTGACATAAAACTAGGCAGGACAAGGTCTAATGTGGATGCAGTCAGTTGTTGTTCCTGGCCACAGTCATCCTCAGATCACTATTCTGTCCACTGCCTGGGCTACAGGATCTGAGCTTCTCCTTCATCCTTCTTCCTCCATCTCTGTAAGGGTGAATTGAGTCTTTGCTGTCTCTTTATGGAACCTCACAGTAGCCAAATGTCTTACTGGAAATTGAAGATTGTGATGGGATTGTGGTTGTAAGTTTCTCAAACCAACTTGGTATTTCACTGAAGCCTGTTATTAAGAGCTACAGACATCTTGCCATTCCCAGCAAGGTCTCCAGTGTTTGCAGCAGACACTGGTTAAGAACCTGGGTGCACTATTGCTCTGTCCTTCATTAATGTTGTCAAGATGGTATTGTAGGATCTCCAACCACTGTGAACTTGCAAATCTGTCTTTATTCAATAACTGCAGTGGCCAGTCATAGTGGTCTGTTCTAAAAGATATATCTGTGTCCCAATCTCTGGAATGTGTATTGCCTTAATTGACAAATGTGCAAATGTCATTTAATATGATAAAATATATGACTAGGTGGGACTGCGGAAATGACTCAACAGTTAAGAGCACATATTGCTTCTACAGAAGACTCAAGTTCTAGTCCCAGAACCTCCTGGGTCANCTCACAACTGCCTGCAAGTCTAGCACAAGGAAGAT
>NW_018393543.1:68557-76446 GCF_900095145.1 Mus pahari | reverse complement strand
TCTCAGTGAACAAGGAGGGTGCCTTCCTGCCAGATAGCTGTGGAGTTAGCCTGATAGCCCAGTTCCTGCATTCTTTTCCTTATCTTTATGGCCAGGCTTGTATTTCAGTGTCCAGCCCTGGGTCTCTGAATTTTTGAAACTTACTCTTTTAATTTTACATTTCCAAACTTTGAATTTATATAATTTTTCCTTTCAGAATGTCTTAAGAACCTGATGAAGTGTTTATGTCTTATTCCAAACAGGAAAATTGGTTACTGGAGAATACTGATATTTGGCCTAATCCATGTGCAAATATTCAAGCAACATTGACAAATTATTACAATTTGCCTGCATTCATGCTATTGTATTTCCTGCAAGTTTGCATATATAGCCAATAGAGAAAGGTCTTAAAGTATTTATAGATGGCTCATCTAATTGGAAAGCAGCATATGTGATTGGATCACATGTGTATTCTCATTGAGTTCCCCTCCCCCCTTCACAAATAATTAAATTATGTGTTGTAGTCACTGTTTAGGAAATGTTGAAAAAAATCAAGTTTTTAATTCTTATACTGATAGCCAATATATAGCCCATGTTTTACAATTACTTGAAATTGTTCCGTTTTTAGATACTGCTAATTCTCAATTTTTCCAATTATTTTTGCAAATACAAATAATTTACGAGAACATACTTTTCCTTAACTTTATAGGACATTTAAGAGCTCATACTGGATTTCTTGGAAAGACCCCTTAGGGCAATGTCACAGAGATTTGTATACCAGGCAGATTATAGGCCTTGCACAAGAACAATTGGCCATATAAACTCGTTCTGTATGTTACCAAAATAGTAATGTCTTGAGAGAATAATTTAGTATTTCTAGAAAATATGCACATCAATTTGTAAAGCTTGTTCTTAGTGTCCTCTATTACTTCATGTAACATATAATTCTATTAGTTCTCAAGGACTTGTGTTGTATACAGCCATATGGCTAATGATATTTTATGTTAATTCTGTTCTCCTGTGAGTGGTTGTGAACAAGGAATGAGTCAGCACCAGGTGATTTCCTGTAAATCTGCTTCCCACCTAAATTTGTAAAATAAAGGAGACCTAATGATTGGGCAGATAAAAGGGAAGGTTGAACAGAAGTGGGAAGAGGAAATTGTTGTGGTAAATCTCCTCCCAAATATGCCCTGGCAATGAAACCAGAACACAGTTAATATGAATACATGCTGTGTGCTTAGATTGGTCAGATAGATCTACCACTACACTACACTACCATCTTCCACATCTATGAGACCCCTTAGAACTTGCAGTTTCTCCAGGCCATGTGCTTCTGCTCTGCTTTTCTTCTTCTTCCTCCTTCTCTGCATCCTCTCCCTCTTCCATTTTCTCCTTCTTCTCTCCCTCCCACCTTCTGCTCCACCATTCCTGGGTTTGCACTGCAGAACACTGTGATAATGAGCAGCACATACTCTGCTCTTTATAAAGACATGGTGTGTTGTGCTTTATTCACAGGAAGACTATGTACTAGTAATTCAGTACTGATGGCAACAGCAGGGGGAAGCAGATATGAGCTCTATTTAAGTCTATTACCCTTGGCATCGAAGGATATTGGGAAGAACATCCAACTAGAACAGCATAGCAACTATCTCACCTGGGACTTTCCTTGGCCATTTTGAACCCTGAGAAAGACATTGTAAGGGCAGGGGTCTCAGGGTGGCTGACACTTAGCAAATGTTTCTCCCCACAGCAAATGATGAGACTTGGGTAACTATGGTCAAAGACCTCTCCAGACCTTGGGCTGTCTGTACTGGCATAGCTGTGTGAGTTTGCTTGGGACAGCCTACAATTCTGTTGGCTTGACCCAGAGTCATCCTAGGGCTCAAAAACACACACAAAAGCACATACAGCATCTGACTCCATGTTAAATGGCTTCCTCACTAGGACTTTTTATCACAGTGTAATGTCAGCTAAAAACAATGGCTGGCTTTTATTTACTAAATAAAGGACCCAGGTCCTCTGCCTCCCAGTTTCTGTTTTTCCATCACCACCTTCCACCTCAGGAGGGGCCAGTGTGGAACTTACAACTTCTGTTCTCTTCCCTTCACCTTCTCCTCATCTTCCAAGAACCCTGTGTGGAGTGGATCACCCAGCAGGATGGCCTCTGGGCATGAAGAGCCATTTGGAAAGCATGGTCCAGGGAGCCAGGATGCTTAGAGCCAATTCTTGATATGGCAATTTTATTCTGTGCTAAGGGGGTGATAGAGACCTGACCTCCAGTCAGGGCGCATTGTAATAGCTCTGGTCCTCCTGGTGTTGTCCAGTAAGGCATGGTGGCCCTTCCCATCCTGATGCCTTTTTCCTGGAGAGAGGATAGCTTTTGGAAATCAATACCTATGCAGTCAGGCTTGTCCCTCAGGAACCCAGAAAAATGTTTTTAGCTTTTGCTTTATATTCCCTTGCAGTGCTTTGCCTGACAGCCCAAGCAAGAACTTAGAAAGTCGGTCAGAGGGGATTCTGAGTGGCCCCTCTCTACTTGGTCCTGGGGTAGGAGTCCCCTTTCATAGATTGGGTGGAGGTGATTTTTTGAAACACCCTGGAGGGAATAACAACCTCATCTCGAGTCTCTTGATCCTCCACAGCTAACTTATGATAATGCACCTGGATAGCTTTTGCTGCCTAATTATCTATCTGACATTTGACAAAATTGGTAAATCTATTAAGGGCCCAGGAACCAAAATAAGCAAAACAATTCAACTAACAGTCCCAAAATAGAATGGAGTAGGGTTGACAACCACTGAGAGGTTGAAAACCAAATTTTAAACCAGCTCTCTCTCTCTCTCTCTCTCTCTCTCTCTCTCTCTCTCTCTCTCTCTCTCTCTCTCTCTCTCTCTCTATTTTTTATAGGCCTTCTCTTACCTTTTGTCATGCTTTCTTTAACCATCCCTGTCTTATTCACATTAAAGCAACACTTTTCCCTAAGAGCTGCACACAGCCCTCTCTGCTGTATGACGAGTAAAGCAAATTGGTGAAGGTCTTAGAAGTGACCCCAATGACATCATTTCTCTCTGAGAGGACCACCCAAGTATAATTTCAAGGGAGGTATCTATGATTATGAGATTTGGGTAGAGGCAATTGAATGTTGGTGGTCATTCTGGTCAGCCACAGGATCAGGAGTAGGATCAGGAGTATCTTCATTTGGACCAGCATCTAGAAAGAAATGAGATTTGTCTCAGGAGGAGATGATTGCTCCATTCTGTACACAGATGTGTTAGCAATTTTTACATGCTCCATTCTGGACATGGGCAGGTTCACAGTTTTTACTTGCCTCTCTGGTAACCATCTTGGGCCAGCATTTTCTTTTTCATAGATAAAAACAGACCCTCGTCCCTATATAAAGACAGGATCTGGTCCTTTCCATTGTCCAGTGAGGGGGTTAGTGTATGACACTAATGCACAAGAATCTTGTGACTTAGGATGCCACAGGCAGTCAGCTGCTGACCTGCCTTCATTATCCAGGGACAAGAAGTTAAGAACAAAGCGAGCATGATTAAGCCTATTTTGGGGCGTCAAGGGGGAATAAGCATCTGTGACTTCAGTCAACTGCTGAAGCAAATTTTTTTAAGTCTGATGGGCTTGTTCTATGAGGCTCTTTCCCTGAGGATTATAGAGTACACCATTGACATGTTTAATATCAAACTGGGAACAAAACTATTGGAACTTGATTCCTGTATAACCAAGGCCGTTGTCGGTTTTAATAATCTGTGGTTTTCCCATGCATATATTTTAACCTTCCAAAGGAGAGAAAATGGGTAACATGCATCTGCCATCATTTATTAGGAATAAGTCCCATGGGGTTAACTCCCAGGTGAGGAACCAGCAGCACAATGGCACATCCACCACAGGACTTAACAATTTCTCTTGCTTGATCTCTAGAAATCTTGAACATTTGGCGCAAGGTAGAAGCATTTAAATGATGCAAAGCATGAGCCTGTTTAGCCAAATCTATGGAATCAAGTAAGGTCGGGAATGCTGCACAAGTGGACCCATCAGCTAGGGCATTTCCATGTCACAGAGGACCACCTTGGCCAGAATGGGCTCTCAAATGTCCCACAGAAAATGGCACTGTCCTTTTAATAATTAGGGATTAAATCTCCTCAAATAATTTAGAAGCAGTGGAATCAGGTTTAATATATGGGACTGTCTCTAAAACAGAAATAAAATAAGCCACATAAGCATTGCCAGTATACAAATTAAATGTGGTCATTGGTAACATTTTAAAAACCTGAAGAACTGCAAACAATTCCACCGCTTGGGCAGACGAATGTGGGGACTGCACTAAAATTATCTGATCTTGTATAACATAGGCAGCTTGGCCTGTTGAGGAACCATTTGTAAACACCAAGGTGCCTTCAAGGAGTGGAGTTTTGGAGGTAACTTTGGGGAAAACCAAGAAATGCATCTTAACAAATTGTATAAGTGGATCAGTAAGCAGCCGCCACAGACAGAGCTGAAGGGAGGGAGGGACCTTTGGATTGGCTCAGCCAGTTAGCAATGACGGAGGATGCTTATAGAGCAGGAGTTTTAAATTTCATCAAACTCAAGAATCCCAGGACAGCTGCTGAAAATCAGGAAAACTCTAAAGCAATACATAGGGGTAACTTCACAAGCAGTTTCCCTGATAACGTCTATTACCCTACGCAGGAGATACACAGCTAGCCTGGAACTCACTGCCGTCAGAAAAGTCAACAGAAAAGAAATCCACAGTATTTAAATGAATGTCAGTCAGGTTAGACACGGAGAGATTTGGAACAACTGACACGGCCTGCACAGAACACATCTCAGGAAGACACATTGCTCCAATACAGCAGCCTCTGTAGGTGCACATGAAAGTCAGGAGCAGGGTGGGGGGAGGTATTAAATCAAGTCATTCGTCCTCTAATTGCTGGAGAGCTCTGAGCAGCTCCACTTGCTCCTTTCAGGTTCCTATCATGTTGCAGAGATGCCACCTCAGCAGTTAACTGACGGTGGGTACTGGACATGGCAGACGGATCAAAAACTGCATCTAAAATCCCATAGGGTAGTGGCAGAAAGAAAAATAGGAATGTAGCAACACTTTTCATCTGAGGAGCTTAGTTCAGGCCGATTGAAGCTGGTTTGGGTAGAGCGCACCCAGAATAAAAATGGACTGCCTATTTAGTGAGAGCTGCCTTCTCAGCAGGTGGCAGCTCATCATCAAAATTTATAAGGGAATGGTAAAGGTCTGATGTCCCCTAATTTCCTCCCTAAATGGAGGCAAGGAAAGATCCATAACATCAGTCACAGAGCATGAAGCAGGCAAGGATCCTTCTCTTAAAGGGAACAAAGGAGGTGTATGAGTCACCAGATTAGCAGAAGGAGGATGGGGGACAGGTTCTTTAAGAAACTGCTCTTCCAGAGGCCCCTAGGCTATGCAAACTTTATATGCCCCAGTACAGGGGAATGCCAGGGCCAAGAAGTGGGAGTGGGTGGGAATGGGAGTAGGGCGGGGGGGGGGGGGTATAGGGAATTTTCAGGATAGCATTTGAAATATAAATTAAAAAAATCTAATAAAGGAAAAAATTTTTAAAAAGGAAAAAAGTATGAATGAATGATTACAAAGAAAAAAAAAGAAAAAAAAAAAGAAAGAAAGAAACTGCTCTTCCAGCAACTGCGGTTGTGGAAGAGGGGTAGAGATGAATTCTTTAAGAGATTGCTCTCCCTCAGACACTAAATACTGGAAATCTGGCCATTCAGGGGTGATTCTAAAAATGTCATTAATGAGGGACCAGTAGCTAAAGGCAGTAACAGGTAGCTTTATACATGCAAATGCTTCATAATAATCTTTGAAACAATCGCCAAGCCTATGCCAGCCTATCTCCTCAATTGTCCCCGCTTGGGGGAACCATGGAAAAATGTCTCCCACAAAAATCTAAAACTTTTACTAAATCCTTTTTCCTAAACCTAGTTCCTCGTGATTTGAGTGACTCTAACAGTTCTATCATGAAAAGTGACTGCTTTAAACATACTCATCCCATGTCTTACCTAACATTTCTCCTAAGATCTGTCTTCTAGTGCCTCTGCAGAGAACAGGGCCCTGACAATGTTAGATAAGCAATGTCTAAACCTGGGACAGAGAATATTTTTCCCACCTACCCCATCTCATGTACACTCACTTGTTGATGGGCCTCAGGAAGCTACTGCAACAACCATCTTCAGATCACATCGTGCAGTGAATATCAGAGCCTCTGAAAATGTTTTTCAGCTCATGTCTTTACTGGTCACCTGAATGTCACTTTCCCAGATGGCCATTATTTAACTACTGGCTTAAATACAACAAGAAGATCTGTTTAGGGGTTGGAGACATGGGTCAGTAGTTGAGAGTACTGACTGCTTTTCCAGAGGACCTGGGTTTGATTTTTCAGTACCCACATGGGGGCTCACAACTGTCTGTAACCTCAGAACCAGGAGGCCAAATGCCCTCTCCCGGCTTCTGCAGGCAAGAAATTTCATGTTTGAGGCCAACCTAAACTCCTCAGTGAATTCTAGGCCCGCTCAGATCATAGGATGATATCCTCTCTCATTCAAACATACATACATATATATACACACACACACAGACATACACACACACACACATCTTAAACAAGTACACATTGTAAAACTAATCAGATCTCCTCCATGAATGGATAATATCCATTGTTTAGGTGTCTGGGGTAGCAAAGCCTCGTGTCTGGTATAAGGAGTTACAACAGCTCTGCATTTGAACATCCAAATCAGTCACTCAGAGAAAGAAGCCAGGGCCATCCTCTGGCTCAGCAAACAAGCACACAGAAAGGTCATAGTCAGGCATTGTGGCACACATCTTTCATCCCAGCACTTGCGAGGCAGAGGAAGACAGATCTCTAAGTTTGAGACCTAGATTATATGTGATGATTCAGGCTAATCAGGCAGGGGTAGAGAGTGAGCCCCTGTCTCAAAACTAAGTAAAGAAGAGAACATAAAAAGAGAGAAAGAAGAAAACGGAGAAAGTGAAGCACAAAGAGGACTCTGGCTCCTTTCAGAGCCTGGACTGTGTCCCCTCTTCAGGCTACTATGATTTCCCTAGTGCTTCACAATCTAACCTGCAACTCTGTGGTAGAAAAGCCAGCAGTGGGGTCTGCAGTCATCAAAACTATTTTCAATCTGAATCAGAAGAGACCCGAGTTGAAAAACTGGCTGTGTGAATATATACACATATATCCATTGTGTGTGTGTGTGTGTGTGTGTGTGTAAGTATGTATACATGCATATGTCCATGGTGTATGTGTGTGTACACTCTATCATAGTGCTTGGTTCCTTGAGTTATTGTCTTAAAGGACAAAGGAATACAGTTTAAAGGGTCCAGGACATAAGCTTTAGCTGTGGATGCCCATGTGAAGGTTATTTTAGAATGAAAATCCATTCTGGTTTCTGGTTATTAATATAATCAGCATGAATGAAATCAGCATGACACTTTTACTTTTCTCTTTTTAAAACATTTATTTTTCTCTCTTTACCCTAGACTGGCCTGGAATTCATGTGCAGTACGTGTAAAAGTATATTCACGAGTGCACATGCCTGTGTATGCACAGAGACCAGTAGTAAACATCAGGTGTCTTCTCTGACTCCCTTTTCTACTGGAAAGCTAAGTATACAAGCACATGACCTCAGAGGTTGTGCAGGCACAGAGAGGTGGGCCCTGCTGAGCTAACTCAGTTCTCAGGGTAGACATGAACATGGAAACCAGATTCCCTACACCAGTAATTTGAAGAAACCTAATGGACTTCACATAAGCAACTGAACCTGTTGAAAATTAGTGTGTTACTCAGGATTTTCTAGAAAGTTCTGACAAGTACATCATCAATCGGGGC
>NW_018393543.1:66274-68062 GCF_900095145.1 Mus pahari | reverse complement strand
GCCTTCCTGCCTTCCTGCCTTCCTGCCTTCCTGCCTTCCTGCCTTCCTGCCTTCCTGCCTTCCTGCCTTCCTGCCGCCTTCCTGCCGCCTTCCTGCCGCCTTCCTGCCGCCTTCCTGCCTTCCTGCCTGCCTGCCTGCCTGCCTGCCTTCTTTCCTTTTTCTCCTTAAAATTACCTTATTCAGACCGGTCTACAAAGCTCTAACACATTTAGTGTCTTGGGGACTCAGCCACTTCTCTTGACCAACAATAGCTCCATCCTTCATAATAGCAAACAGTCATATCTAGGGCTTATGGGTTAGTTTAATCCACTCTGAAGACCTCAAATCTGGTTAATTGAGGCAGGAGTGGTGGCGCATGTCTGTAATGGAAGCACTTGTGAGGTGGAAGCAAGATGATCAGGAGTGTGGGTCAAGCTCAACCACATGAATTTAATACCAGCCCAGGCAACTAGACAACATATCTAAGAATAGTAACAGTGATAACAATATTCTACTAAATGAATGGAACAGGCTGCCCTGCAGAGATGTGTTACTAATATGTGACATCCTTGATATTACTTGTCATACCTTCGGAGACTGGCCCTCCTACCTCTGAGCCCTCAGAAGGAGACTTGTGTTTGCTGGGGTAGGTTACTCCAGGCTGGCTGGGCCTGGAGAGCCAGGACTGTTTGATTAACCTGTGTAGGCCCAGCCCAGAACAAATTGAGACCAGGAGAGGGATTCAGTTGTTGGTTTAAGGATTCTTTTCTCTCCCATAGAACTGGAATGAACTTGCAAGCAGTAATGTCCTGTGGAGGTAAGGAGAGGAGCAGGGTGGGATGGGAAGAGGGGACAAGATGGGGCAGGAAGGAAGAAGAGGCCTTCTGATTCTGGACCTGGACCTGTGCTGTGTGGGGATGGTTAGGGAATAAAAGTATGCATACAGTAACCATGGCTCTAAGGTAAGGTGACTTGGGTCACCCTGATGAGATTGCAACTGTGTATTGCAGGAAGCTGTGTCACAAAAGATGGCTCTACTGTGACATGGTCACCCTACAGCTCCAGGGCAAAGAGACATGGAAGCAGTTCTTCGTTTACCGAACATGGCAAGAACATGCCATGTCCCGGGCAAAGCCAGAAGATTTCACTTACAAGGAAATTCCTGTGGAGTTTGGTATAAGCTTGGGTACTCTAGAAGAGAACCCCACTTGGTTTTTCCCAGTCTGTGCAGTCCTACATTCTCATTTAATAAGAGGAAGGGAATTGTAGTTTAGCAGGGTGGTACCTTGGAACCAATCTGTGATCTGCTGAGTGTTTGGTCAACATCTTCAAACCAGCCCTATCGTTCCCTTTCCCTGAAGGCTTCATACCCTTCCCAGAGTATAGAGAGAGTTTACTGGGGAAATTACCAAATAGGTTTTAGTATTTAACTTTTTCAAAAACCTTCCTCAAACAGTTTTCTGATGGAGAGATGCTTTGAAATTTTATACATTTATTGTTTTTAGTGTCTGTGTATGTGAGGTGTGTACATGGCACAGTGTTTCTGTGTCAGAAGCCAAGTTTATGGAATCCATTCTCCTGACAGCATGAATTTTATCTTTTCTGTTTCCTTTGAGATAAGGTCTCACTATATAGCTGTGGCTAGAACTTTATTTGTAGACTAGGCTGGCCTCAATTCAAGATCTACTACTTGCCTTCATGTGACTAGTACATCAAGACACCTGATTTTTCCTCTCTCTCTCTCTCTTTCTCTCTCTCTCTCTCTCTCTCTCTCTCTCTCTCTCTCTCTCTCTCTCTCTCTCTCTCTCT
>NW_018393543.1:63118-66249 GCF_900095145.1 Mus pahari | reverse complement strand
CTCTCTCTCTCTCTCTCTCTGTCTCTCTCTCTGTCTCTGTCTCTCTCTGTCTCTCTCTGTCTCTCTCTGTCTCTCTCTCTCTCTCTCTGTGGTGTGTGTGTGTATGTGTGTGTGTGTGTCTGTCTGTCTGTCTGTCTGTCTGTCTCTCTGACTGGATCTGATGTACCGCATGCTGATCTCAAACCCTTCATGTAACAAATACGAATGACCTTGCACTTTGGATCCTTCTGCCTCCAAATGAGTACCATTTTATGGTTTATAGGCCTCCAGGGACAGAACTGAGCACTCTGCCCAAGAGTTAGAGCTCCAGGCCCCAGTACCCATTTTGTATCTATAGAAACAAACTAAAGAATGAATGTACCTGAACCAATGCCCAGCCGGCAGTGTGCTTGGCTGCCTCTCTCTTCCTCTGTTCTACAGCTGTTGTCCAAGCCTACTTTATGGCAGAGGAAAGGGAACCATACCTCCTTCAGTTAGAGTTGTCCCTCACCTCTCTTGTGTCCACAAACTGTTGGGGTTTCCTTGCAGAATTTCGGGCACATCCATGTTATATCTCAACGGGTGGCTTAACAAGAAATGGACAAGGGAAGTCTGCTGTCTGTATGGTGACTTCCAAGAACAGGATTTCTACCTGGGATATTCAGGAGGTGAGTCTGGCTGACAAGTCACAAAAGTTACCCTCATATGGATTCTAATTTCATGTTCATGTTGTTGCTGATGATGAGACAGGATCAACCAGCATAGACCTGGCTATCCCGGAAGTCCCCATATAGATCCATCTACCTTGGCTTCCCATGTGCTTGGGTCAAAGTGTTGCAACACCACACCTGATTTTTCCCTCTTCCTACATTTTTTTTTATTTTTAGAATGAATTATTTTATATGTATGTGTGTTTTCAGGGGATATATGTATGTGTAATCCATGTGTGTCTCCTGCCTGTGGAGGTCACATGAGGCTGCCAGGTCCCTTAAAAACTATAATAGGAGATAATTGTAAGCTGTGGGCTCTGGGCCTGTGGACACTGAACTCCAGTCCTCTTCTTAGCCATCTGTGCAGGGCCTATCATATAGTTGTTCTCATTCAAGGTCACTTTTACTCCTAGGTATTCTTTTTTGAGATATATTTTTGATTATGTGTGTGTGTGTGTGTGTGTGTGTGTGTGTGTATGTGTGTGTGTGCCTGTGTTAGTTTATGGTTTTGCCGGCTGGCAGAAGCCAGAGGTTGTGAGACACTGTGTAGGCTTTGGGAACCCAAGTAGGGTCCTCTGCAAGAGCATTAATTTCTCTGTACTGCTGAACCATCAGGGTTTGTGTGTTGTTGTTTTCTGTTTTGGAACAGGGTTTCACTTTGTAAGAGCCTTGAGGGACACTTGCTCTGTAGACCAGGCTGGCCTCGAATTCTGAGATCTACTAACTTGTGCCTGCTGGGATCAAAAGATCATACCATGCCCACCAGGCCCCTTCAGGGTGGTGGTCCAGGCTGCTGTGAATGAGAAGGCTTCCCTCATCATTCTTCACTTTGTTTAGTGCTGCATGGGAAGGGCACTGATTTTTCCCATATTATTTCTGTAGCCTGCTAATTTGCTCGGAGTTTATCAGTTCTCAGAATTTTCCAGAGGAGTCATAGGGTCTCAAAGGAAAGGCTCATAGTGACTGCAAATGAAGACACTCTGGCTTCTCTTTCCTATCGGCCTCCCGGTTGTTTATTTCTCTTGTTTTATTGATCTAGCTAAAACAATACCATATTGACTGAGAGTAGAAAGTGTGGATCTACTTGTCTTGTTCCTGACATTTCTGGAAATGCTTTGAGTTTTTTCCATGCTATTGTTGGAGGTACAGCAAAGAAACTGTCGACATTACTGCTGAATGACATGATAAAGGTTTTTTTATACATATGAGAGAGTGGCCAGAGACACCTAGAACAGTCCAGGGTAGACAGAGAAAGAAGTAGATTGTGTTGTGTTCTAAAAAGACTAGGATATGATTTGTAGCACAAAGTATAGTGAGGTAGGATGTGTGCCTCAGCGGGCAGGCCCATGCTGAGGCATCCCTTCCCCTGAGGTAGGAGACACACAATGTATATAGTGCAGAATAGAGTCTATTTAGGTTCTGTGAAGCAGAGTTGAGAAAGTAGAGACAGAGAAAGCTGGAGAGGGAGAAATGAAAAAATGGGAGAGAGGAGAGGAGAGAAGAGGCAGGTCACCAAAAATGGAAAGGGAGAGGGAAGGGGGAAGGGAAAAATGGGTTAAGGAGAGAAAATAATCAGACAGAAGGGACAGAGAAAGCAAGGAGGGGTCAAACAGCCCCTTTTATAGCAAGCCAGACCTACCTGGTTGTTGCCCAGTAACTGTTGGGTGAAGCTCTGAAGAAATGCTAACATGACTCCATTTTGGTTTAATTTTTAAAAGGAGAAACTAGAAAGAGGCAAAGGTGAATCAGCAATAGGGTCATTGTGATCTTTAGTTGCTTCCTGCTGACTTTGGGGACACATGGCTGAAAAAGTAAGAAAATGGGGATCGGGTGTCGGTCCAGTCTTAGGAGAGTCTCTTGTTTCCTTGCTGTGCAGAGTCTGTGGTACCATCTGTGGGTAGGAAGGAGCAGGTCCAGTAGACGAATCCACATCTGTGAGAGCAGGTGCTGATACATCTGTGGGTTGCTTCTCTGGAGCTGTCCTGGATGTAGATTTTTGAGTAAACACCTGGATATAGCAAGGTGCTGGAACACTTATGTATATTTGAGGAAGAGAATAAAGTCAAGTGCTTTTGGGAGAAAAAGAAATATTCTTAGGTGTACATTAGAAACGCTTACATCTTGGTGGTTTGTGTGAGAGAAGTCCGAATCCCAGGGAAGAGATTAATCCCACCCTCTAGAATAGTTAATGGGTAGAAACTTAAGTACACTTACCAATCAATAGCCTATCTAGGTGGAGTCTGTTTGGTCCATCGGAGGTGGATCTGAGTGGGGTTCCTGGAGCTCATAACTTTACAAAAGAGATAAATCTATTAACAGCATGAACACTCTTTAAGAAGAGTTTAAGGGCGCATGCCTTTAATCCCAGCACTCGGGAGGCAGAGGCAGGCGGATTTCTGAGTTCGAGGCCAGCCTGGTCTACAGAGTGAGTTCCAGGTCAGC
>NW_018393543.1:59519-62488 GCF_900095145.1 Mus pahari | reverse complement strand
AGTGCTGGGATTAAAGGCGTGCGCCACCACACCCGGCCCCTAATTTTTTTAATAGGGTTATTTGGTTCTCAGGAGTCTAACTTCTTGATTTCTGTTTATATATTGGATATTCGCCCTCTATTGTATGTAGGATTAGTAAAGATCTTTTCCCAATCTGTTGGTTGCCAGTTTATGCTATTAACAGTGTCATTTGCCTTACAATTGCTTTGCAATTTTATGAGGTCCCATTTGTCAATCCTTGATCATAGAGCATAAGACACTGGTGTTCTGTTCAAGAACATTCCCCCTGTGCCTAAGTGTATGAGACTTTCCCCACTTTCTCTTCTATTAGATTCAGTGTATCTGGTTTTATGGGGGGGGGGGTCCTTGATCCACTTGGACTTGAGCTTTCTACAAGGACTTAAAAATGGATCAATTTGCATTCCTCTACATGTTGATTGCCAGTTGAACTAGCACCATTTGTTGAAAGTCTATCTTATTTTTCCACTGGCTGGTTTTAATTCCTTTGTCAAAGACCAAGTGACCGTAGTTATGTGTGTTCATTTCTGGGTCATCAATTCTATTCCATTGGTTTACCTGCCTGACACCGTTTCAATACCATGCGGATGCCTTGAGCATAGTTCTGGGACCTTCCTGGGCTGAGTGTCTTAGGAGAAGAAACAGGGCTAGAGCTGTGGTAGCATTGTTGACCTGGCTGCAGAACAGCTGTGCAGGTAGATAATCTCTGTTCTCTATAGTTTTGTGTGTCCTAGGGGTCCATATGATGCCCTGGGAGAGGAACGGTGGAGACCCTAAGACCAGTGGGAAAGAACACATGATGGGCCATGCCTGTGGTTCTTGAGGACATTATTCCTGGCTTGTCTCAGTGTTATGACACCAGTTTCTCACTGTACAGTCTCTGCTGGTTTATACAATAATTTTTTCTCTTGTGTACTCTGACTTGTGAGAGTGCCAGCTGCTGAGCCATTGTAGGAGAAAACCTGGTAAACACTGGAACCTCAATGTGTGTTTCTTGATTATTCTTCGTTCTCTCAATTATTTTTTATTTTAATAGGTAACAGAGCCTAATGGAGTGAACATTAATCCATTCTTGAGGTTGCTTGGTTCTGTTTGTCTGGGAGAAGGTCTTACCCTGTAGTAAGTTCCTAGCTGGCCTGGAACTATGTAGACCAGGCTAGCCTCCAACTCAACAGATCTGCCTGCCTCTGCCTCCTGAGTGCTGGGACTAATGTGGTGGTGCAACATATCCAGCAAAGGGGTTTTTCTTTCATTATGGTCTCAATGTTTATAAACATTGTATCCTATAGTACACTGGAAATATAATGAACAGGATGATCTTGGGGTTGGATGTTTTGGTGTGTTTGGTTTAGGTTTTGGCAGGTGGGTTGGAGGAGGCTGTTTAGGATGACATCGGGCTATCCTAGAGTTCAGGCTGACCGTGGACTCATGGGGACCCGACTACCTCTGCCCCCTCAATGATAGGCAGGATCCAGTGGTGCATCATCATTGTACCTGGCAGAGGGAGCCAGGAGTGTAGTGCGATCTCAACCACTTGAGACTGAATCATGTTTGTATGGTAATAAGGCCTTCAACAGGTTGCCTTTCAAAAGGAGTCAAAGTGCAAGTCATATTTTAGTGATAGATTCTTCAAAGAAGAGATTGCATTTGGACAGAAGGAGAGGGTATTAATAATTTTCATGCAAATGAAGGTAGGGCTTAGAAATGACTATATTGATTGCTGCATATAATATTTTACTAAAGCTAGTTATGCTTTTGGCTTTTGTCATTGATGCTGCTGATAGTGGAGTGTGTGTGTCTGTGTGTATTTGTGTGTATATGTGTGTAAGATTTTTTGAAAAAAAAAAAAGAGTTATTTATTTTATTTGCTCTATCTACATGTATACCTGCATGCCCCAAAATCGCATCAGATCCCAGTATAGGTGGTTGTGAGCCACCATGTGGTTGCTAGAATTAAATTCAGGACCTCTGGAAGAGCAGAAAGTGCTCTTAACCCCAGGGCCTTCTCTCCTGCCCCTTAATTTTTTTTAACCTAAAGGAAATCCTGGAAGAGAACTTGTTTTTCTCATTTGCAGTGATTATTGCATTGATGATACAATAATCAGTTTTGGAATTGATTCATTGAAAATAGGTTTGTTTCATTTGTTGTAAAGCTTAATACTGACAGAAGTGGTGGCCAGGTCTTTAACTCCAGGACTCAGGAGGCAGAGGCAGGCAAGTTTGAAGCCTGCCTGGTTTCTATAGAGAGTTCCAGGAGAGCCAGAGTACAGAGTGTCCCTGTCTCAAAAACCAAAAACCAAACCAAAACAAAACAAACAAAAGCAAAACCACACCTAGCCCCACTAGAAGTGATGACAGGCCCATGCTCCCTGCTGGCACTGTTAGTAGAAGGTGAAATGGCTCTGAGCACAGGGCTGTTGATTGTTCGTCATGCATGTTTGTGGGAGTTGGTTCTCCTCTTCCAGGTGGTTCCTGGGGATTGAACTCCTGTCATCAGGTTCAGTGGCAGGTGTCCTTCCCTGCTGAGCCATCTTGGCAGCCATGTTCTTCAATCTGGTCTGTATTGTAAGTGTATGCATGCCTCTGAGCATAATGTATTTGTCCTGTTTTCCTGTCCATTCCTGCCCCAAATAATAAAGATGTTTGATTTTCTTCTTTGTGTTTCTTTTTATTTTCATGTACAAAATTATTCTGCCTGCATGTATTTGCATGTGAGGAATTCAGATCTCCTAGAAGAGGAATGACAGAGAGTTGTAAGCTGCAATGGGTGTTTAGGGAATTGAACCAAGCTCCTTTTGTTAAGAACGGCTGGTGGTCTTAACTACTGAGCCATCTCTGCTGCCCTGTGTTTATTTATTTTTACTTTTTTTTTTTTTTTTTTTTTTGGAGATAGTCTTGTAATGTAGTCAAAACTGGCCTGCAACTTGACATTGTAGACCAGACTGGCCTCA
>NW_018393543.1:51044-58799 GCF_900095145.1 Mus pahari | reverse complement strand
ACTGGGACTAGATGGCTGCTAGCCAAGCCAGCCTCGCTCCAGGTTCAACAAGAGACTCTCTGAGGAGAAGGGTGGTCTAACAGGGTACCTGGCAGCCTTCTCTGGTTTCCATGTGTGCCCCAGTATATAATGCCCATACTCATGCTTAAGTATAGAAATAACAAGCACAAGAACACACACACTTTTTTCTAAGTGATTTTATATCTTCTTGTCTTTGAAAGATTTATTACTCGTGAATCCATGAATTTGGTTAGAGACAGTAGAGAAAAATGTGAATTTTATCAAATATACAGAAAAATGGATAATGCTGATGTCCCAGTGAGTCGCGGGGAAGAGTGTTTTAGGGTGGAAAATCTTTACACGTACCCTACCTCATGTATTTAAAACAGAGTACCATGATATAGTCCTGGCTGGCCTAGAACTCCGTGGGTAGACTAGGGTGGTCTAACTCGCAGAGATCAGACTGCCTCTGCCCTCTGAGTGCTGGGATGCCCTACAAAAGTTTCTTGAAAAATAAATCCTGCAGGGCATGGTGGTGCATGTCACAGAGGTAGATGAATCTCTTGAATTTGAGGCCAGCCTGGTCGACAGAGTAAGTTCCAGGATAGTCCGGGCTTCATAGAGAAATCCTACCTCAAAAAATTCAAAAGGGAAAAACAATTATTTTGTCTGTGAATATTTTGCCTACATGTGTCTATGTATCCTCTCTCTCTCTCTCTCTCTCTCTCTCTCTCTCTCTCTCTCACACACACACACACACACACACACACACACACACACACACACACAGAGTTACCTACTAGTTACCTACTGAGTCATCGCTCAGGTCTAGAGTCTTATTCCTTGGGATCACCCCAGACACTCTGTGAGGCAGGCTGGTCACAGCTTTGGGACCCCTTACTGTACTTGAAGACACAGTGGTGTATCTCAGAGCAGAGAACACTGCTTCCTCCATGCTTAACCTTCCCCCACTGACCGGGTGCTGCTGCTCTGATTTCAGATAGCTGATACCACAGGTAATCTGTACATCTTTAGGATTCCTGACTTACACCTCATTTCCAACGTCAATGTATTCCCGCACGGTATTGATGAACTCCACTGCTCTCCTCAGAAGAAATGGGTCTTTCTGATTAGGAAACACCGACAGGTCTTGACAAAGGTAGGTGTGCTCTAGCAACTCCAGGGTGAACGTGACAGACAGTGGGAAGGTTGAGCCCTCAGGGAGGTCTGGGCAGGCCACTCCCCCTCTCCTAAGCCCTATCATAAGAAAAGCCATCCTACAGTCAGGAAAGAATAATGTGCTTGGTAGCAGTCACATGACCAGTCACAATGGCAAATATCTATTAGTGAAGTGTCCTTGAAATGTGGCTTATCCAAAGAATAAAAGCAGGTAAAATAACAGTCCTGAGACACCTTTGTTGGATAGAAAGCAATTTTCAATCACTGGCTGACATGCTCACCAGTGGCTGGTGCATTTCAGATAAGTGCTACCATACCCAGTGCTTTATACACTGCCTTCTCTCTTAACTGCCAGCTCTCTGGTGCCTGGTTCCTAGGTACTGTGAGAGCAATGGTCTGCTCAGAGTTCAAGTACTCCTGAGGGCCCATGCATATTTATTTAGTTTTATACATTGATATACATTCAAAGCAGCCTGGGTTACAGTATGACAATCTCAATGCCTCATTAAAAAAAGAGTCCAGAACAGCCCTGGACTGGTCCCCTGCACAGGGAAAATGTACTTAACCAAGCTCTGCCTGAGGCATCCATTGGAATAGGATGACCAAGGGGCCTTATGATCTGGGTCAGGGACTCCATTCTGTCTCTGTATGTGATGGGAGGGGCAGGAAAAGTATGAGTTATTCCAATCCTGAGTGGGAGCAATGACTGTTCCTCCCTGTTCTGGGTGAAGAACAGATGCGGCCACTCTGGGTTTTTTTTTTTTTTTTTCCGAAAGCCCCTCATGTGGAGTGTTCATGTGCCAGGCTGCAGAGATTTACTCTTCATTGATTCCCCTGGGCAATACTCTCTGCAGGTGTTTTACATGAACAGCTTGCTGAGGACATCAGAATTCTCTGACCCAGTGTCTACCATTCTCGAATTTCCATTATGCCAAGCAGTCTTCTGGACCCCAAGAAGGGAAGACAGGATAACCCTGATGTCCAGAAATGTACCCCCAAACATCACAACATTTGGCACATTTGATATGAAGTTGGAAGAGATCGGGAACAAAGTAACTGTGCAAGGTAAACCTTAGAAAATTCCAAAGCCAGGCATGATGGCACATGCCCCAAAATCAGGAGACTGAGTCAGGAAAACTTCATAGAGGGTGCTGTCTCACAAACAAAACAGATGGATCTGACAAGATGGTTTAACATGTGCACATGCATGCATACACTCACATAGATGTGTACACACACACACACTGATGTAGTTAAAAAATAAAAATAAGCCGGGCATGGTGGTGCATGCCTTTAATCCCAGCACTTGGGAGGCAGAGGCAGGTGGATTTCTGAGTTCCAGGACAGCCATGGCTATATAGAGAAACCCTGTCTCGAAAAATCAAATCAAATAAATAAATAAATAAATAAATAGGGCCAAGAATTGGTAGTGCACACCTTAAATCCCAGCATTCAGGAGGAGAAACAATTAGAATTCTCCGGGTTCCAGGTCAGCCTGATGTATGCAGTGAGTACCAGGTTAGCCAGGGATGCATAGTGAGACCTTGTCTCAAAAACAAAAACCCCAAATGACAAGAAATAAGAACTATGTTATGGGGTGGCAAAATGTTTAAGACACTGGTTCTCTACCTATGGGCTATGAATCCTATAGCAAATTTCCATCTTCAAAAATACTTAAGTCAGCAATCTTAACAGTAACAAAATCGCCATTATGAAGAAGCAATGAAAGTACCTCTATGGCAGGGCAGACCCCTCCCCGCACTGCCGCATGAGAACTGCGTTAAAGTTCAGTAGGAAGCATTAGTGAGGTAGAGAAGCACTGGCTAGAGGATAGAGACACTTACCTACAGAGCCTGACAACCTAGTTCAGTTCCTGGGGTACCACATGATGGAGGAGACATCCAAATCCCTCAAGTTGTTCCCTGACCCCCACATGTGTGCTTCTGGCATGAATACCTACACAAACATAATGTAAAACCAATTTGTAAAAGAAATCCTCATTTCTCCTGTGTCTCCCACGAGTGCTCAGAGTAATCTATAAATACTTGTCATTGATTTGCCCTTTTAGTCTTTGAAGACAGGGTTTCTCTGGGTAGCCATGGCTAACCTGGAATTTGTTCTGTAGACTAGACTGTCCTCAAACTTGGAGATCCACTGGACTGTGCCTGATTATGGATCACCGTATGATGATGCTCCACATGATGTTTTTGTAAAGGGAGCAGGAGGCTCCTTGGCCAGATGAGAACTTGTGCCTGCTTGATGGCCACTACAGTAGCCAGCTACAGATTTCTCAGGCAGACATGTTTCTATTTCTGTCATGCACTAGGGACTGGGTTTTACTGTCCTTTGCCAGTACAGTCATCTTTCCAATGTTTAAGCTGACTTTCCATACTGTCCCTGTGTCATAGCCTGCTTTCCATGTCCAAGGACATGGATTTCACAGGACATGAACTTGACAGACCAATGGACAGTTTTCATTGTCTCTTTCAGACTAGCATGCCATGGAAGGAGGGATGTTCTTTTCACTAAGCATTAAGGATTTTGCCCATTTATTTAAATGACTGAAAAAATTGCCTCTGTATTTTCTGTTTCTTTGGAACAGGACATTTGGTAGGAAGCTTCTCTTTGCAAGATTACAAGGAGCGCGCAGAATGGATGGGAGTCAGTGATAAGGATACGATTGTTTGTTCAACTGGATCCTCTCTCTTGCTCTTCAGCATAGATGGTGTCCGTCTGCAGACATTTCAGTACTGTCCAGAAGAGATCTTGAGACTATGGGTGGTATGTTTGGAATGTTTTCCCTCCAGTGGATATTTTTAAATTAGATTTACATTTTAAACGTCATACTGTTGGGGTGTGCGCATGTGCACTTGTCTGTGCATGCGCACTTGCAGAGGTCACAGGCGGACTCCTGGTGTTAGTCTCTCTCTTTCCCTTTCCATGGGCTCAGAGCATCAGGCTTGCTCAGCAAGTGCCTTTACCTAATGAGCCATCTCCTAGGCCCTCTCCCTGTCCTTTGATCTGACATTGACTCCAGCCTACTATCACTTGGGTGTTCTTTGAAGGACCCAGTTCATGTCATTGTCACCTGTAACAATGGCTCTTTGGATGTATACGCATGGGAGGAGAGAAGCCCGCTGCTCAGGAAGTGTTATCGACTACGAAAGAGGAGATATCTGCCACCGTCTGGGTAAGCTCTGCTTCTTGACTTAAACTGGACAGTAATTTGAAAACATTTCTGGTGTTGGAGAGTTGGCTCAGCAGTTAGAAGCACTGGCTGCTCTTCTGAAGGACTTGGGTTCAATCACCAGCCATCTACATGGCAGCTCACACCTGTCTGTAACTCCAGTTCCAGGGCATCTGACAGAAACCTTCACACCAATGTATTGAAAGCAATGTTAAACATATTAAAAAGTTCTATATAAAATGCATTTTTAAAAGCGAGAAGAACTTTCTGTGAAAAGACAGGACTAAATTGATGATCTCTAGCATCACACAGAGAAGACATTGTGCTGTAAATGTCTAATATGTTAGTAGAGTCAGGAGGATCCTGAAGTTCAAGGTCACCTTCTGCTATTTATCAAGTTTGGCAGCAAGATTGGGTTCATTGCAAAACCATCACAAACAAACAAACAAACAAACAAAAACAAAAAACAAAAAAAGGAACTGGATAAGCACAGCACGCACCTTTAATCCCAGCAGTAAGGAGGCAGAGTGAGTCCCAGGACAGCCAGGGCTAAGGAGCAAGATTCTGTATTAGGAATGAAGGAAGGGAGGGGAAAGAAAGAACTGCTAGTTCTGGGAACTCGGCATATACAGTTATGTCAACAGTCTCAGGCCCACAGTAGAAGTGGGGGGACTGTTTCCTCACATCTTGTCTTTAATGTAGGGTGGGATCTCCTGAGTGTGGCCCCCTCTTGGGTTCCTTCATCAGTGAGCTGTCATCATCTCCATCTTGCTTTGACTTTTCCTTGCCTTCATCAAAATTCTTTTCAGTGATCATGGTGTGGTCCTACAGGCCCCAGACCCTGCACTCAGGCTGCTGATCAGAAAGTCGATTGCCAGTTTACAAGACACCTTTAACCTGTCTCCAAAAAAAAAAAAAAAAATAGTAAAAGAAAAAAACTGAGTCTGCCCCCCCCCCACATGCCTTACTGGATTTCTCTGTGTAAACTCTCAATGCTATGTAGTTAAGGCTAGCCTAAAAGTTTATGTATCCAGGGCTTGCCTTGAATCCTGAACCTCTTCCCTTTCACTCAGTCTCAGATTTTTAAAGTGGTATTAGCTTCTTCTCCTTCAAGATTTGGGAAGGGCTCTACAATGTCCTTCTGGCTTTTATAAGGTGTTGAAATATCCTTGTCATTGGGGTCTGTCATTCTATAGATGATCAGGTGGAATGCCCCTCTGATTTCACATTTCTGGTTTAATTATTAGAAACTTGATCTTGGTGAATCTAGTGTCAGTGGTTGGCCCTAATGTATTTGGGCTTGCCCTGCTTTGACTCTGTAGACACCAGTTTGGGGGGGGGGTACTTTGTCTTTCTTGTGCTGGGGAAGTGAATCCTGGGGCTTCCACATGTAAAGGATGAACTCTGGTAATGAACTTTACCCCAAAATTTCAGGGAGTTTTGCTGTGTCTGCCACATCCCAGGTAGAGAGAGGTAGGGGTGCCATTTATACCATCTCAGTGCAAAGCAGAATAAAGGTGTGGATTTCAGGTTTTGGCTACAGTCTGAAAGGCCATGGGCAGGAGGCATCACACCCGGCTGCTCTCTCTGTTCTTAAGCTAGGTAATGTACTGAACAACTGAGAATTGAGAAATGGGTCAGAGGTCTATTGCAGAAGGCTGGGACTGGAACTCCTGCTATGGATGATAGTCCTCCTTTGCCAATGTGCACGGTTACTCAAAATTAACCTGAGATGGCTCAGCACGTTAGGTAATTGCCACCAAGCCTGACAGGTTCAGTCTCTGGAACCTGCTTGGTGAACGGAGAGAACTGATTCCCCCAGGTTATTATCTACTCACTCAATTCATAGGAGCATACATATGCACTCACATACACACACACACATGCACAAACACACTCACACATACACATATAAGCACACATATCCGCACATACCCATTCAGGTGCACATAGGCACACACATGCTAAAGTAAAAACACACAAACACACACTCACAGAAGGGGATACCTACACACATGACAACTAAATATATTTTTATTTGTTTATTTTATGTATATAAGTGCACTACACTGCAAATGTCTTCAGACACACCAGAAAAGGGCATCAGATGCCATTACATCTGGTTTTGAACCAATATGTGGTTGCTGGGAATTGAACTCAGGACCTCTGGGACAGCAGTCAGTGCTATAAACCACTGAGCCATCTCTCCAGCCCCAAACAAAAAAGTATTTAAAAGTTTTAAATAGATTCAGGACTGTGATGAAAAGACAGTCCTTTAATTGTCAATTGATAAACCTCACTCCCATTTGAGTACTGACATCTTGGTTTTTTTTCCCCTTTTGCAGCTTCATTATCAAAACATTATGTGATGGCGTGAGCATAATTTTAGTGATGGCAAATAGCCCCACCCCCTGCTTTCTGATGGCATATACCTTGAACATCTGCTCTTGAAAACTGAGTGCGTTGTGTGTCACCTTCTTCAATGATAATAAAGGTCTATTTGCAAGCACAGGCTGGCCATTTCAGTGTTGCTAAGCAGTGAAGAGGTCAAATTTGGTGGTGCACACCTTTCATCCAGACTCTGGGAGTCAGAAGCAGATGGAAGATCTGAGTTCTGAGACCGGCCTGGTCTACAGAGCTAGTTCCAGGCTAACCAGTTTACATTAAGAGAACCTATCTCGGGCTGGTGAGATGGCTCAGTGGGTAAGAGCACCCAATTGCTCTTCCGAAGGTCCAGAGTTCAAATCCCAGCAACCACATGGTGGCTCATAACCACTCCTCTTCTGGAGTGTCTGAAGACAGCTACAGTGTACTTACATATATATAATAAATAAATAAATCTTTAAAAAAAAAGAGAGAGAGAACCTACCTCTGAAGGAAAAACTATGGCTAAATGTATACATGCACCTGTGTGTACACACACACACACACACACACACACACAAACATTTGGCTGTGACATCTGTCATTTCATTACTAAAGGGTTGACTCAGATGAGCAGTCCATGTGGGTAACTTATTACTGCAGTAGTCTTGTGGCAAATTAAAATTAAAAAAAAAAAAAAAAAAACTTTTTTGAGACTATACTTATCCCTTCCCCAATTCCTCCTTTAAACCTTCCCATATACCTCTCCTCACTGCTCTCTTTTTAATTCTTGACCGATTTTTTTCTCTTAAACCACTTTTGAAATCAAGGGCAAATGGACTGGAGAGATAGTCAACAGTGAAGACCACTGGCTGCTCTTCCAAAGGACCTGGGTTCAATTGCTGGCACACAGACAGCAGCTAACATCTGTCTAACTCCAGTTCCAGGGGATATGCTACACTTCACACAAATATACATATAGGCAAAATAGCAACAGAGAGAGAGAGAGAGAGAGAGAGAGAGAG
>NW_018393543.1:47909-51019 GCF_900095145.1 Mus pahari | reverse complement strand
GAGAGAGAGAGAGAGAGAGAGAGAGAGAGAGAGAGAGAGA
The DNA here is from genome assembly GCF_900095145.1 of Mus pahari. Taxonomy (NCBI): domain Eukaryota; kingdom Metazoa; phylum Chordata; class Mammalia; order Rodentia; family Muridae; genus Mus; species Mus pahari. The sequence continues at coordinate 50,979 of NW_018393543.1, read as the reverse complement.
GAGAGAGAGGATTATTAAAAGCCAGGTGGTGGCAGAGCACACCTTTAATCCCACATTGTGGGAGACAGAGTCAGCCAGAACTGAGTACAAGCCAGTCTGGTTTACAGAGCCAGATCCAGGGCAGTCATTGCTGCGTATGTAGATGTATACAGAGAAATCCTGTCTTGAAAAACCTTAAAATGGAAAATTAAAGTTAATTAACCTTATGGCTTAAAAGGATTAGAGTCAATAGGGTGGAGCAAAGCCACAGAGGCAGGAACAGTGCAGAGTGCATATCTTGATCTGCACATAGGAAGCAAAGAGACTCCATGGGAATGACAAGTCTTTTTATACCTCAAAACCTGTCCACAGTGACACACCCCCTCCAACAGAGTCACACCTCCTAATCCTTCCAAAATAGTTCCACTAACTATTGACCAAGTTTATGGGAGTCATTCTCATCAGATCACCACACATGTACACACATGCAAATCACACAGAATTATGCAAAGAAAGAAACCCCATAGCTCAGCCACTTAAGGGACAAACCTAAGGGATCCTCAACCATATGGTGAGCTCAAGGCTAACCTGGATTATATGACACTGCCTCTCAAAAGAATTAAAACCAAGGGACTAGAGAGAAGGCTTGAAAGTTAAGACAAGAGCTGTTCTTCCAGAGGACCCAGGTTCAATTCCCAGCACTCACAGGGCAGATCACAACTGACAATCTTGTACCAGGGATCCACAGACCTCTTTTTTTTTGCCTCTGAGGAAACTACATGTTTTTGGTACACATTCAGGCAAAAGAATTCTTTTGCCTATATATATACATACATACATATATATATATATATATATATATATATATATATATATATATATGCAAAAGAAGCTCCCTGACTGTCTGACTCTCTAGGTGAGGGAAGTGTATGACTGGAGACCCAGCACTCAGGAGGCTGATCCTGATCACAGGGAGCTCAAGGTAGCTTGATGTGTGACAAAACCCTTTCTCAAGTAAGTAAATAAGGCTATATGGCTAAACTAGAGATTTTTCTGAGTTGGGGAATGAAAATATTACCAACTGAAAAAAACGGGCAAAATGGACACAATTTGTTCATAGAATTTTAAGGAATTTCTTAGTGAATCTCAGAGTTTGCACCCTTCCCCTGGGGACCTGAAAGGCAGGCTGTTTTGGTTGGACAAAGCTTCCTCTGGAGACCCAATAGAAAAATATACAAGGGACAGGACAGTTAGCCATGTTCTGAGAGACAGGTGCCTGATACAACAGAGCCACGAACGCCATAATTCTGTGACTATCAGTCACACAGTCAAAGCCCCAAGCTCCTGGCATTCTAAGCAGGACTCCACCCTCACAGTTACCTGACTATAGCCATGTATGCTACTCTCCACAGTTACCTGGCAACAACATGGTAGCCCAGCCCACTAGAAAAGGAACTGCTTGGCCCTTCCTCTCTCTCTCTCTTAGGTTCTCATCTTTTTAGTCTCATTTCTAGCTCTCATTTCTCCTCCCTTCCCCCCTTCTCTCCACTTGGCCATGGCCAGCCTCTCTTTCTACTTTTTCTCTTTCTCCCTGCCTTTCTACAATAAAGCTCTAAAACAGACTGTCTTTGTTCACCATGGCCTGCTGTGCTTAAAGATGGGGTAGGATTTCCCCTAAAGAGCCACATCTAACTTTCCGGAAGACCTTCCTGTGCCCCTCTCCACCCCTACAGATTGCACCAAGGATTCTTGCCTGCATGGGAACCCCCCAGAGCCCCATCTCCCCCTCTCTCCTCCCATTGGTCATGAGGCTGGCTGATCTGCCCACGGGGCCCCCACTTTTTCTCAGCTCTTCCAAGGTATCCAGGTCTGTCTCGGATGCCCAAGACTGAGAACCTGTTATCTCTGGACTCAGTAAGGCCCAGAGACCTGGGACTGCGTGCCCCTTGTCCCCACCACCCCTGCCCCAGCAGGCAGGGTTCCGTGCCTTACCACAAGCAGGCACCCACCTGTGGCCAAGTGAAAAGCTTATGGCAGCCCTCCCTTGTCTGCCTGCCCAGAGCACCAGAACTCTGAGAGGACTCCCGTTTCCTCCCTCTCCCTTTATTCCCCCATGCCTGTTGCCCTACATTCCCCATCCTTGAGCAGGATCCTAGAGTGCTTGGCACAATGGATTTTAAGACTTAGGTGAAGTTGTCTTCCTTGCTGCACTTGCAGTTTCCTATAGGAACTTAGAGGGCATTCACTGCCCAGCTAAGCTTGCTTTGCAACATAATCCAGCTGAAACAAAGGATGGGTTTTGTGGTCTTCCCTTTATAAGCTGGAGCTGCAGAATTAAGATTTGAGTTTTGATCAGAACTTCTCTCATACCTCATCCTTTTCCATTTCTAGTGGATGGGCGTCAGATGGCTACATGTGATGCTGGAACAAGGAGTCTGAAAATGGGATGACCCACGGAAAAATGCTGTCTTGGGTAGAGCTCCAGAGAAAACGTACTCCTTGCTGATGTGTAATTGGGCTGCTGATGTTCAAATAAGCCAATCGTGTGGAGCCATGCCAACTTCCCTGACCCTAGACCCTTTTTTCTATAAGAACCCCTAGCTTTTGAGCCTCGTGGTCAATTTCTTATTCTCCTGCATGAGATACGTATCAACCCGGAGCTCCGCCATTAAACTACCTCATGTTTTTGCATCAAGACGGTCGTCATTCGTAATTCCTGGGTGAGTGACATCTTGGGTTTGGAGTGGGAAGGGCTCTCCACGGAGGTCTTTCATTCCTGTCCTAGAAATTAGTCTTATAAAGGATAGGATTTAAAACAATGTCTCTTTAACGAGGTATTAGAAGCTGCTCTGTCATGCATTCATATATAAGACCTGGAAGCCAAACTTTGTAATGTGAAAGGAATGCTCTTGGTATTGATTTTTAAAAAGAATGGATAGTTTACACTGTTAAAAATTGGGTTTTGTTGCTTCTGTAAGGCAAAAGANACTGTCAACAAGACAAAAAGGCGACCAACAGATTGGGAAAGGATTTTTACCAATCCTAAATCTGATAGAGGACTAATATCCAATATATACAAAGAGCTCAAGAA
>NW_018393543.1:44966-46556 GCF_900095145.1 Mus pahari | reverse complement strand
AATAATAATAATAATAATAATAATAATAATAATAATAATAAAGACATAACAAGAAAAAAAAAGGAAAAAAAATTAGGTTTTGTTTTCCAAAACTATGGTTATGTCCTAATACTGCAAAACAAACTTAAAAATTCTAATTAAACTTCCAGAGCTCCATTGGCTGCAGTTTGCACTTCGATCACAGGCTCAGGATTTTTAACTCACCCTTATTTGTAGTGAAGAAAAAAATCAAGCAAGTGGAGATACTGCAAGAGTAATAAAGAGTTAAAAAGAGCTGTAGCACATCACCAACCTGCCGCCCCTTTACACAAACTTTATCTGATACAGTGGTAGAAGCAAATTTGATTCCTCATGATAGATAGGAGATCTCAGTGGGAGTTTACCTGGGAACAAATAAGGTCCCCATGAACCATTCCAGGAATTTGTGAAGAGACTGCTAAAAGCAGCTGGCTGAATTTTTGGAGACCCGCAGGCAGAAGTTCCTTTTCTTACATAATTGGCTTACGAGAAAGCCAATGCAGCCTGCCACACTGTCATCTGGTCATACAAAGAAGAGACAAACTTACCTGAATACATTCGCCTTTGTATAGAAATTGGACCCTCTTACTATCAGGGTCTGGCTATGGTGCTGCCTTGCAGGGGACTACGGTACAAGCAATGCTTTCACAGTGCTGAGGGGATACGTAATGTTTTAAATATGGGGACATAGGTCATTTTGAGAAAGACTGTCCAAAAAATAGAAGCATAGACAGGCAGCAGAATCACTCCCCTGGAATCTGTCCTCAGTGCAGGAAGGGCAATCACTGGGCCAGGCCTCAGGAAATAGGCCCAGATTAAGAAACATTTACATTTGAGTTAAGGCAAAGCTTATTGAGGGCTCAGAGGAGGCTTATGTGGCATTCCTTTTGTCTTTGTCGTCCTGATTAGCACCTAGAAAGGTGTTTACCAGACCTGCTAACAGAGGAATTACTCATCTTGCTATAGTTCCCTTGCATCCAATTCCTCCCAAATTTGTTAAGAGTAAGAGAGGACAAGAAGGCTTTGGTTCCTCTGATATGTATTTGGTTCAATCTATTACTAGTAAGAGATCTAACCTTAAATTCATAATTGAAGAAAACACTTTGAAGGATTCATAGACACTGGAGCTGATGTGCTCACTCTCTTTTAAGGGATTGGTTATTCTAATAATCCTAAACTAAGTTCCAAACTTAAGATTTAGGAAAGTTTAATGGAGCTAGGGACTTATGAAAGCATTACAACCTGGCTTACCTACTCCATCTGCCTTTCCAAAATATAGGGATACGATTACTATAGATTCAAAAGATACTTTTTATAATTTATTTGCATACTGATGTTTATAAAGGGTTTGCTTATAGAGGGTTTGCTTTCATTGGAAAGGTTATCCTCAAGGAATGGCTAATAGCCCTATATTTTGTTTAAAAAAAAAGTTTCTGCTTCAATATAAGAAATTAGGACTTTCAATCTTTTGCTGGATATTCAATATACGGAGTGTAAACACACTCCGTATTAGTTAGTTGATTCTGAAAGATCCCCCAGAGGAGACCCTCACTCAAGTCTCGGGAATAGCGC
>NW_018393543.1:34245-44745 GCF_900095145.1 Mus pahari | reverse complement strand
CCGGGGACCAAGGCCCTTGAATGTAGAGGTCATGCCTTTTAAATTTTTATTCTTCAATTCTACTGAAGGCATTTTTCTACGTGCCTTTTCACTAATACAATTAGCATTAAAATTTTGGGGAGAAGTTGTTACTCCAGAAAAGATTAAAACACAATATTCTTTTTCATATTTGGGATATCAGTTCTTTCCTAAACAAATTGTGGCACAGAAAATTCAAATAAGAAAAAAATAGTTTATTTATTTTTTAAAAGGTTCCAGGAGATGTTAATTAGAAAACTTCAACCTCTGATATTCTCCAGGTGTATGCAAATTCCAATTCCCCTGGACAATTAACTAATGAGGCACAAATAGCTTTGCAAAAAGTAGAGGAAGCTATTAGTCAACAACAGATACAATATACAGACTATGATCAATTGTTAGCTGTTTGGGTTATTGCTACTCATGTGTCCACAGCGATTTTTTGGCAAGGGGACCATTACGGTGGATTCACCTTTCTTTGTCTCCAATTAAAATTTGAATACCCTAATATGAAGCTGTTGCTGTGTTAATAGAGAATTGTAGGATAGAATTATGAAAGTATTTTGGAAAGAATGTCTTAAGAACCTGATAAAATGTTTATTCCATATTCCAAACAGCAACTAAATTGGTTATTAAAGAATACTGATATTTGGCCTATGGCATGTGCAATTTTTTCAAGCAAAATTGACAAGTTGTTGCAATTTGCCTGTATGCAACCTTTGGTATTTCCTGTAATTTTGCATATATAGCCAATAGAGATAGTGCTTAATATATTTACAGATGGCTCATCTAATGAGAAAGCAGCATCCATAACTGGATCCCATGTTTATTCTTTGAATAACCCCCCTGCTTCACAATAATTGAATATGAATTGTAGCCACTATTTAAGAAATGTTGAAAAATTCAGTTTTCAATTTCTATACTGATAGCCAATATAACCCCATGGTTTTCAATTGCATGTAATTGTTCCTTTTTCTAGATACTGCTAATTCTCAAATTTTGTAATTATTTATGCAAATACAACTCAATTTAAGAAAACATACCATTCCTTAACTTTATAAGACATTTAAGAGCTCATACTGTATTGCCTGGACAGTTTTTTTAGGGCCATGCCACACCAGATTTGCATACCAGGCAGGTTATAGGCCTCACACAGGAACAATTGGCCATACAAACTCATTCTTTACATTATCAAAATAGTAATACCTTGAGACAATAATTTGGTATGTCTAGAAAATATGCACATCAAATTGTAAAGACTTCTTCTCAGTGTCCTCAGTTTCTTCATGTACTATGTAACGATGTTAATCCTCAATGACTTGTACCTAATCAATTATGGCAAATGTCTGTTATTCATATTTCCTTAGTATCCTAAAGGACAGGGTATTGTGGAGCATGCCCATGGAACTTTAAAGCAATATCTTCATAAAAAACAAAAAAAGGGGGATTATATACCTGGACATTACAAAATTATGTAAATTGTGCTTTTTATTTTAAAATTTTAGAATTTGGATGCCAAGGAACTCTCTGAGTGTGGGAGGAGCAGCTCTTGGTGCTTCTGCCCTGGTTTTGCAAGGAAAAACAAATGAGCTTCTTAGAACGGTAATAGATACGGATATAGAAAGGATTGAAAGTTCTATTTCCCATTTGCAAGAATCTCTAACTTCCTTCTCTGAGTTAGTGCTTCAAAACAGGAGAGGACTTGATCTTTTATTCCTTCAACAGGGAAGACTATATACAGCCCTCCATGAAGATTGTTACTTTTACATCCATCATTCAGGAATAGTAAAGGATTCTATGGCTAAAGTTCTAGAAGACAAGACAAAAGGAAAAAGGGAAAAAAGCCAGAATCAGGGATAGTTTGAATCATGATTCTCCTATTCCCCATGACTTACATCTTTGATTTCTACACTTCTTGGACCATTAATTGTAATCTTGTTGCCTTTAACTTTTGGACCTTGTATCTTCAACAGATTGGTTGCCTTCACACAGGATTGCTTTCAGCAAGCTCAGCTATTCACCATGGCAGTTATCCATTGCAATGAAGAAATGCATGGAGCGCAAATCCATGTGTCCTTCATGACTATCATCTGAATGGGAAAGAGTGTGCTATAGAAGACCAGTTGTCAGTGATGGGTAAGAGTGTTCTCTAGTTCCTATCAACCAAAGACAGACACACATGAAAAAGCTATGTTTGTCCCCCACAACCGGTAAAAAGGAACATTATAGACACCAACCTTATACAGACAAGGTTACCTGGCCACTCTCTACCCTAGACTGGATTATGGAAAACAAATAAATCTTGTTCCCCAGTTCAGCTCATCTTTAACAAACCAAAAAAGGGGGAATTGTGCCCTTTCCCCAGACTTGAGCAGGCTAAACAGACCTTGAGCGCTTTCCACAATGGGTTTTATGACCTAGGTGGAACCTTCTGCCTTACTGTACCTGCAATTTCCTAAAGGAACATAGAGGAAGAGATTGTCTGCTTAGCTTGCTTTGCAACATAATCCAGCTGAAACAAAGTATGGGTATTGTGGTCTTCCCTTTATAAGGTGAAGTTGCAGAATTAAATTTGGAGCCCTGATCAGAGCCTTGTCTTTGCTTCATCCTTCTCTTGGACCCTGTCTGTTGTCATTTCCAGCCCCCTTTCAGGTAATCCCAGATTTTCATGGCCACTGGATGGCTACATTGTTTCTAGAAATTTGGAGAACTTACTAGAACTCAGACCCCAGACCATCAGAAAAGTTATTCTACTGGAGATAAATGGAAGGGACTGTGTCCCCTGAGAAGGATGAGGGCGACAGTTTGCTCTGAGACAGAACAAAACCAGAAATGACTTTCTAAAAGGTCCAATTGGTAGCACAGCCCACTATTTGCACTGGGCTTCCTGTCAGCTGAGGTCCTAGCATGATATGAGGTGTCACAGAGTAATTTCAGGATGGTTTTATGAACAAGATAATTTTGAAACAAGATTTTAAAAACAAAACTGTGCAAATCATACAGTTCAGTAGGTGAAGGAGCTTTGGGCAAGCTAAGTGTCTGGCTTGTTCAGTCCCTGGAATCCATGCAACAGAAAGATATTTAATTCCCCAAGTTGGTCTCTGAACTCCATATGCATGTTATGGTGTGAGTGTGAGCACTTGCACACTCTTACTACATATGCACACATGTGTGCACCCACATACTCGAGAATAGGGTGATCTTCGCATCTATGTAAACTAACATGGCAATTCAGTCCACTTCTGATCTGTCCTCACTAGCCAAGACCTGAGTCACATTTTTTCTCAGTCACAGAAGCCCTGTCAGTAGGCATCTTTCAGTGGCAATTAATCAAATCTTCCCCTCCCAGTGTGGGTAGTTGTGGGGCAATGGTCTATGCACAGACAGCCTTGTCTCCAGTCAAGCTGAGGTCTTGAACCCTGGTGGGACCCGGTGGTGATAATTCCTACCTACATGGGGCAGAAGGCATTTGACCATGTCTCTTGGACACCTGGCTCCTGTCAAAGTTACTGCTCCCAAAGCCCCCACAGGAGAGGCATGTGGCTTTCAGTCACATAGACAGTGTCCCAAGCTTCTGGCCATCTGGCTATACTCCTCCCCACAGTTACCTAGCAACAGCAAGATAACAAGTCCACTATAAGAGGGGGTGTTTGGCCCCTCCTTGCTCTCTAAGCTTTTACCTCTCTCTTAAGCTTTTTTACTCTCTAGCCTTTCTTCTCTCTCTCTTTCTCTTTCCCCCTTCTTTCCTCTTGACCATGGCTTGTCTCTCTCTCTTTCTACATTTTCTCCTTTCCCCTGCCTTTCTACAATAAATTTCTAAATCCATAGACTGTCTCTGTTGATCAAGGCCTGGACTAAGGACTCTTCCTGTGTGGGAACCACCCAGCCCCCTCTTTCCCCTTATCCTCTATTCCTGTATCTCTGGGGCCAAGTATTAGAGACTGACACTGAGCCATAAGCCAAAGCTCCCCTCCCTTCTTGAAAAACTTCTGACCTTTTGAAATGACAGCTGACAGAACACCAAGATCAGATAATAGTAACTGCAAACTTTCCGGGAAAAACCACAGAATATTCCCTGAGCTAAGAGTAGATAGTGTGTTCCCAGGCAGGTATGCAGAACCACCCCCACCCTTGGGCTGCAAGTTTCTCCCTCTTTTCTTCCTCCTTCTTACCACTTATATTCTGTTACCTTGCTCACAATAAACAGACCTTGACAATCATTGCTTGGTCTCACTCCTTCTTTCTCGCCCGTTTCTCTTTCAGGCATGGTCCCTCTCAGACCCCCCAAATAACTGAGTCCTGCGGGTTGGGACAACCAAGTGCCACCCCAGGGTCCCAATTCTCTTCTCAGCTCCTCCGCCGTATCCAGCATTGGATGCTGGAGACTGAGAACCTGGTACCAGGGGCTGCCCCTTGTCCACCCCCTGCCATGTGGGGTCAGAGGCTTCACACAACCAGATGCCCACCCAGAGCCATATGGAAAGCATCCAGCAGTCCTCCCACATCTGCCTGCCCAAAGCACTGGAACTCTGGAAGGACTTGGGCACCCTCTCCCACTGCCCTCTTCCCCTACTCCCAAGGCCCTGCAGATAGTATTCGAAAAGTGAACAGCACTAATAAATATCAGGAATTTGTAGCTGACTGAGCAAAGGTGGAATAAGGAGATTTCCCATTTCCTCAGTTTCCCAGAATATCCTGGGGCTTCAAAGTGTTACTCATAGAGCAAACTGTTGATGGTAGAGAACTAATCAAGGTCACTCCCTTTATAGGACTCTTTCTCCAGATACCATTCCTTTGATGACATTGTAAGCAGCATAGGGAAGCACTAAGGAGATGGCTCAGTGGCTAACAGCATTTGTAGATCTACAGAGAACCCACCTTACTTCCTAGTACCCACAAGGCAATTCACAATCATCTGTTACTCTAGTTCTAAGAGATCCAACACCCTCTTCTGGTCCCTCTGGTCCAAGGCTTGCACATGATGCACATACATACATCTAGACAGAACACACACATGTTTCATTTTGAAAAATATCAAACCATATATATACATATATATATATATATATATATATATATATGTGTGTGTGTGTGTGTGTATATATATGATTTTTACTTTCATTTATTTTTTATGAAATTAATTTTTAAAAAATTTAAGTCATTTAAAGTTATCAGTCTGAGTACACTCACATGTGATTGTGAACATGGAGGCCCGAGGTTTGTGTTCCCCTCTTTTCCTCTACACTTTAAAAATCAATTATTACACTTATTTGGGGGAAAGGGGTTACAATACACATGAAGATGTCGGAAGACAACTTGCAGGACTAAGTTATCTCCTCGTACCTGTGTGTTGCAGAGATCAAACCCATGTCATAAGGTTTGCTAGGAAGAGCTTTTATTGACCGAGCATTTTCTAGGCTTCCATCTTTTTTTGAGACAGATTATCTCACTAAACCTTGAGGTGACCCTTTCCACTAGGCTGAATTCCAGCATTGGAGATATAGCCACATCCTGCTGTACCTGACTATTCCAACACTGGGGGTCAGAACTTAGACCCGCAAGCTTCAAGCAGCCAGAACTTTACTCATGATGAACCATCCCCTAAGACCCAGACTTGATTAATATATTCTATCCAGTAAAAAATTCAAAGGAAAAGCCATCTTTAATCACCATCCATAGACTTCTGTTAAAAACACTTTGGGACAAAACTGGATCTGCTCCCAACACAATGAAAGCTGAACTGTAGTCCTCTTTCCCCAGGCAAGGATTTCCTTCTGTTATTTCAGTTACCCATGGCAAACCATCTGAAAATATTAAATAGATAATTCTGGAAATAGGCTGAGGATATATACATACATATACATACATACATATATACATACATATATACATATATGTATATATATATATGGCTTGCTTAGCATGCTCCAAATGCTGTGTTTGATCCATGAACACACAACTAGTCACAATATAAGTTTTACAATTTTTATGCTGGAGCCTCCATTTTCAAAGGATCTGATCGAATGCCCTCTTCTGGCCTCTATGGGTACTGCATGCATGCAGTGTGCAGACATGCATGTAGTGAACAACACTCATAAATAAAATAAAAATAAATCTTTAACCTGCTGGGCTTAGTGCCACACATTCAGGAGATAGAGGCAAGGGGATTTGGGTTCAAGGCCATTCTGGTCTACATAGCAATTTCTATTAAAGTCAGGGTTATGTAGAGGGCTTGTCTCTAAAACAAAACAGGAAGCAGAGACAAGAGAACGGCTTTTCTACACAGTGAGTTCCAGGACAAAACCCTATCCTAAAAATGCCAAAATGAACAAATAAAGTATACTATACTGGTGACTTTTCTCATTGCTGTGACAGTTAAGTGTCTGATAAAACCAACTTAAGGGACAGTTGGTTTGGGCTCACTGGTGTAAGAGGAGACAGTCCATCTCAATGCAGTCCCCAAAGTATGTCTCCTGGGGATCTCAAATACAGTCAGGCTGACCTTGAACATTAACTTCCACCCACACCATTCTGAGCAGTGTGAAGAAATCTTTCCCCTTCCCATCCAGGGCATGAATCATCCCTTTGGCCAACGTGTGCGGACTCTACACACCACCCATTCATCAGTATCTTAGCGGCTGCCTGCCTTCTGGGACAAACTGTCACAGTGTATCAGTCAGTGTGGATGAACACAGCTAGTTCATGTCCTGGTGAGTGCAAAGGCAAAAAAAAAAAAAAAAAAGACATGAAAGAGAATTGCCCTCAGCAAAGAAAGGGACAGGGAGGATTTATTCTGGGATCCTGGATCCTGTACACATTCATATGGGAAGGTACTTAAGGGTCAGGCACTTCTTGAGCATGCTCAATTTGAAGACCTACTCCAGGAGTCATGGACTACAGACTTGGGTCTGTAATCCTGGGTGAGATCCAGGAACACACGTTCAAAGGACATAAAGTAAGACAAAAAATACTTCTGCTTACTTTTTTGTAGTTTTTGCTGAAGCACAAAAGAAAATTTGTAGGCATCTGAAGGTGTCTGCCTTGCCTTGCTGCTAACAGCAGGGTTACTGGTGGGCAGTTCCCATTGCATGACTACAAGCCCAGAACCTTATTTCTCTTGCATTGTCTACCTGGATTTTGTTTGTTTTGTTGGTTTGATTTACTTTGAGGATGGTTTGGTAGGAGTGTTCATTTAAGATAGAGCTCATTATGTAGCCTATTTTATTGATGAGCAGAAGAATTCTCCTACTTCAGTCACCTGAATGCTGAGGATATAGCCAAGAGTCACTATGACCAGATTGTCTGTTTTTTAAGATTTATTTATTTATTTTATGTATGTGAGTACAGTGTAGCTGTACAGAGTACAGACGGTTGTGAGCCTTCATATAGTTGTTGGAAATTGCTTTTTTTTTTTTTTTTTTTTTAGGAAATCTGCTCACACTGGTCAGCCATGTTCGCTCCATTCAACTCAGCTCACTCAGTCCCTTCTTGCTCTGGCCCAAAGCCTTATTTATTATTATACATATGTACACTGTAGGTTACTTCAGACACACCAGAAGAGGGTGTCAGTTCTCATTGCAGATGGTTGTGAGCCACCATGTGGTCTCTGGGATTTGAACTCAGAACCTTCAGAAGAGCAGTCAATGTTCTTGCCTGCTGACCATCTCGCAAGCCTCCAAGATTATCTTTTATTAAACAACAACAACAACAAAATTTTAAAATATTTTTGTTATGTATACAGAGGTGTAGTATATGCTGGGAGGCACAGGTACTGGGGGTGGCATATGCTGTAGAATAGCAGAAGTTAGGGATGACAGATGACGTGGTGGCATATCCTGCGGGTGGCAGATGTTGCGGAATGCAAATGCCTGGAGTAGCAGATGTTAGAGGTTACATGCTGGGGGTGGTGTATGCTGGAGGGGGTGACATATATGGGGGGGTTCATATATGGAGTGGGGGTGGCATATGAATGTGACTACAGGTGCCTTGGGCACCAGAGGCAGGTACATATCAGATACAGAACCCCCTGTAACTTAGTTCCAGGTTGATGTAAGCCTTACATTCAGAGGTACTCAGACCCCATGGAACAATAGTGTGTTCTCTTAATTCATGATTCTTCTCTCCAGTCCCATTAAAAATTATTTTAAATTAATTTGTGCTATGGCACACTTGAGAAAGCCAGAGGACAGCTTTGGAGGGCTGGTTTCCACCCTCTACCTCGTGGGTCCTGGGGACCAAACTCAAGTCATGAGAGTCAGTTGCAAGTACCTTTACCCTATGAACAGCTGAGATGTCACCTGCTCCACCTATGGATGACAAATTCTGCAGTGATAGTTAAATTTAAATTTCCTGATGTGGATGGTGTTGGCTTTAACCCCAGCACTCAGGAAGCAGAGACAGCTGCATCTCTGTGAGTCTGAGAAAAGCATCTGCAGAGAAAGTTTGAGGACAGCTAGGACTACACAGAGAAATTTTCTTGAAAAAACAAAACAAGGGCTAGAGAGATAGCTCAGTGGTGAAGAGCACAGACTGCTCTTCCAGAGGTCCTGAGTTCAAGTCCCAGCAACAACATGGTGGCTCACAACCATCTGTAATGGGATCTGATGCCCTCTTCTTGTGTGTCTGAAGAGACCAATGGTGTACTCACATATATAAGATAAATACATCTTTAAATTAAAAAAAAGAAAAATACAAAACAAAACAAAATTTCATGATTTTTCTAACTGATGATTTCCTGTGAATTAGTATATAGACATACACTTTGACAAGAAATGAAGATGCATCTTGTGTTCTTTTAAACATTCTATAACATTAACACAATGGAGGGATATAACTTGACCTGATTGCAGCCATAACAATCTTAGGTACTTCTGAATAATCCTGTCAGGTCCCCTCCCATTGTTTCCCTTTGCACTATAGTGAAGCTGACCCATCAGAATGATAAGCTAAGTTCTGTCACCCACACCTGGCAACACAAGTGCAGGGATGCTCCCAACATCTTTGCTATTAGCTTGAGAAGAGCAGGCATTTGCTTAAGTTGCTTTTGTCTACACACCATAAGCTCCCTTCTGCTCACATACATTTTTGGGATCACTGGTTTCATTGCCACCCAGAAACATGCATCAGCTGGTAAGAAATTCTCCAACAGATGACAGTCTGAAATCCTGGGTTTGTCTGCCTGATTCCCAGGTCTGCACTGCAGAATGCTGTGTTAGCAAACAGCACACAACCCACTCTTTATGAAGACATGGTGTGGTGTGCTTTTTCCACAGGAAGACTATGCACCAATAATTCAGTACTGATGTCAACAGCAGGGGGAGCAGAAATTGGACCTATTTAAGACTATTAGCCTTGGGACAGACCAGTTGATCAAAGAATGGAAGATACTGGAAATGACACCAATAGTCGATTTTTTAAAAAAGGCAAAGTAAGTTGGTCATGATGGTGTACACCTTTAATCCAAGGACTCAGGTGTCACAGGAAGGAGATCTCTGAGTTCAAGTCCAGCCTGGTCTACAAAGAGAGTGCCAGGGCAGGCAGGGCTATACAGAGAAACCCTGTCTTGTAACAAATGAGCAAACAAAATAATGCAAAACAGGTGGTGTAAAATGCCCTTCTTGACTTGTGGGACCCAGAACTGGTACTTGCAGTTAGTTACTGTCTTGGTTAGATTTTTGTCAACTTGATGAACCTGGAGTTAGTTGAGAAAAGAGAGCCTCCATTGGAAAAAAATGCCTCCCTCAGGCTGGCCTTTAGGCAAGACTGTAAGGCATTTTCTTGATTAATGATTGATGTGAGAGGGCCCAGTCCACTTTGGGTGGTGCTACCCCAACTCCATTCCCTATGCCTAAGGAAGTATTCCTTGGTGGTATAAGAAAGCAGGGTGAGTAAGCCCTCACTACTGTTCCTCCATAACATCTGCTTCAGTTCCTGTTTTTGGCTTCCCTGGTGATGGGCTGTGACCTGTAAGCCAAATGTTTTCTTCTCCAAATTCCTTTTGGTCATGGTGTTTATCAGAGCCTGAGAAATCAAACTAGAACAGCATAGCAACTATCTTACCTGGGATTTTCCTTGGCCATTTTGAACCCTGAGAAGGACATCATAAGGGCAGGGCTCTCTGGGTAGCTGGCACTTAGCAAATGTTACTCCCCACAGCAAATGATGAGACTTGGGTAACTGTGGTCCAAGACCTCTGCTGACCTTGGGCTTCTGTGCTGGAAGGGCTGTGTGAGTTTGCTTGGGTCAGCCTACATGTATTAATCAGGGTTCTCTAGAGTCACAGAACTTATGGGTAGTCTCTATATAGTAAAGGAATGTGTTGATGACTTACAGTCTGCAGTCCAACTCCCAACAATGGGCAGCAGGAGCTGTGAATGGAAGTCCAAGGATCTAGCAGTTGCTCAGTCCCACACAGAAAGCAGGCAAAGGACAGGGGGAGAGGGGGAGAGGGAAAGAGGGGGAGGGGGACAGGGAGGGAGGGAG